>NW_004955448.1:14969500-15035497 GCF_000276665.1 Chinchilla lanigera | reverse complement strand
AACTCATGACCTCGCACTTGCCAGGCAGGTGCTGTGCTGCTGAACTACATCCCCAGCCCCCTAAAATGTGCTTATAATCTAAGAACTTTGAAAGGTTCTCATGATTAGATTTAAATAATTCCTATTCCACTTGTCTATGTCTATCCTGAATTCACAAAGCTAAAGCAAAGTTTTTATCCCTTCTCTTTGCTTGGTTCTCCAGTAGGTTCATTTTTCTCTGATCATCCCTGGATGGCCTTACTCCTCAGCTGTCTCTCTCTCTTTCCCCCATTCTCCAGGAGACTTTTAGGACAGTTTTAATTTCATGACAATACTAAGCAGAAGGTACAGAGTCTTCATATGTAGAAGGGCAGAAAGTACAGAGTCTGCCCTGACACAAAACAGCCTCAGATGCTCCCACTCTCAGCTTCCTGCAGCAGAGCGGTACATAGATTACAGTACGCACACCTCTATTGACACCATCACTATCAAAGTCCATAAGTTACGTTGAACTCTTGGTGTTGCACATTCTATGGTTTCTGATAAACATAAAAGGACATATATCTACCATTGTAGTGTACAGAATATTTTCACTACTCTAAAACACCTGTGTACTTTACCTATTAGACTTTCCCAACTCACTAATCTTTTCACTCTTTTCATAATTTTACCTTTTCAAGGTTACAGAGTTGGATTGATATAGTAGGTAGCTTTTTCATATTGGTTGTTTCATGTAGTAATATGCATTTAAGTTTCCGCTGTGACTTTTCACGACTTAGTGCTTATTTTTTAGCATTAAATAATACACCATTATTTGTCATCTTAGTTGCTTCAGAGGTTTGGTCATTATCAATATGGTTTCTGAAAACGTATATGTAATAGTTTTCTTGGAAGCATAAATTTCCAAGTTTTCTGGGTAAATACCAAGAAGTGTAATTCCTGGATCTATGACAATAATGTATTTAGTTTTGTTAGAAAATTCCAAACTCTCTTCCAGAGTGACCGCATCATTTACATTCCTGCCAGAATTAAATGAGAGTTCCTCTTGCTCCCAGCCTCTTCAGCACAGGGTTCTGTGGTTGTTTTGGAATTTGTTCATTCTAATAGGTATTTAGTGGGATGTCACTGTTTTTCATCTTCTAATGATTTATTTTATTTTTTTATTTTTTTGGTTTTTCTCCGGTACCGGGAACCGAACTCACGACCTTGCGCTTGCCAGGCAGGCGCTTTTGCCGCTGAGCTAAATCCCCAGCCCCAGATCTTCTAATGATTTATATCATTGTGCATATTTTTATATACTCTCTTTTCTATCTTTTACTTACTTTATTTTTTATCTTTTATATACTTTATATACTTATTTTTCTATCTTCTATACACTTGATTTTCTATCATTATATCTTCTTTTGTGCAGCGTCCATTGAGGCCTACTTTTTAACTAAATTTTTTTTAATGGTTGAGTTTTAAGTGACGGGTGATTTGAATAAAAATATTTTATTATCTCTGTCTATAACAAATATTTCTGGTAGTATCTGGCATCACTTTTTCATTCTGTCCATAAGCATCAGTTTTTCTTTCCCAGTGGAAATCATCCACTTCAAAAGCAAGGAGTCCACATATCTCTGAAGTTGCTGAAAGAGTCTAAGGTATTTGTCCTTGTGTGTTCTTTTCATTTTGTGACAGTAAACAGTCCGGCATGGATATCATTGATGTCAGTGTGTTCTAATTTTCAGTCTCTTTTGCAACCACCTGTGCTCCCTCTCCAGGTGCCACATGGGGCAGAGCACTGTAGAAGGTAGATCCTTCATGCGGAATTCGTATTTGTCCTCAATGGATAAAGACAAGGCATCCATGCATACAGTGAAGGGCTAGTTGGCCATGAAGAAAGACAACTTGAGTCATTTATAGGAAAATGGAGAAACCTTAAGACCATAATGCTAAGCAATACAGACACTTAAAGTTAAGTATTGTATGCTTTCTCTTATATGAGAAACCCAAAGTGTATATAGTTTAAAGGGCAAAATAAAAGGTAGATGATAGGGACCAGGGAGGTAGACCTTTTGTAGAGGAGGAGACCTGGAAAAGGAGGAGGAAGGGAGAAAGCAGAAGGAGGGAAGGGGAAGGGGCAGCGAAGGTAAAATAGACTAAGAGATGACAAACAAGTGTACCGACTCCCTAGGATGAGCATACTCGTTACGTATTGCAATCCTGTGTGACCCTGTTGGATCTAGAGCCCTCGCCCCACCCTCACCAAGCCTCATGCACTCACAGCTGAGGCTTTTGGTAGTGGCTGGGTCCTGGGTGTGAGACACTGGGATTAAGGCTGTGTGTACTGGCTTAGTCCACTCATTGGTTTAGCGAAGTTCTGGATACTGAAAATGGAAAGGTGCACACTGGGTATAGGTGGAGAAAAACCAGTAGACTTGGATTCTGAGCGGAGTAAAAGGGAAAGGGACAGTTGCTGTAGGGGATGGTGACTCTTAGCATATCATTTTAAGATAGAATAATTCTAGTCCTAATGCAAGCTCAAAATGTGTCTTGAGAAATGTCCCGGAGGGGTTGTAAAGCGTTAACTTTGTAGTCTTAGCCCTGGAATGTTTCTCTAAAGAAAAGGAACACCAGGGCCTAGATAACTATCCATGACTTTGCCTGGGTTGTTTCATCCCTTCCCTGGCCCTAGACAAACATTGTAACCATAAAGGAAATGTATGGTTATCTAAAGGGGGACATACAGAACAGAGTACAGAAAGTATATATCATTGTGGATGGGTGAATGACTGGAGCCTGACCCAGTTAGGTAGCACAAGGAAAACAACACATGGCCAGGCTACAACATTCCAATCTGTTACCATGGAAACCAAAAATGTATAGAAGCTGGGAGCAGAGACAGGCTCTCGCCCACTTCCCTGACTGGCAAATGGGAGGAGGGTGGCTAGCCTTAAAATCAAACTCTGGTTTTGTTCTCAATGGACTCGGGTCTCTTGTGGAATACAGCCCAACTTATGCAGGGGGATTTCTGCTGTAACATTCTCACTGTTGCTTCTTTGCTTCCTGCTGGCCCTGCCATGGACTGGATCTCCCTGGCTGTGCCCCTCTGCCATGTCACATTGCCTTGGATCTAGATTATGACTGGAAACTACAAACTGAGCTAAAATAAACCTTTCCTCCTTTAACTTGTGGATGTTGTGCATTTTGTCCCAGCAAAGAGAAAGTAACTAAGACACAAGTACCAAGGAAATAAATATAAAATAGAAGATACAACACAATTCCAACATTAAGGAATACAACGAAGCAAAATGTGAAAAAAAAAAAGAATGTACAGCTGTCCTCTGTGGATTTATGGTAATGAATTTCACACCTATGACTCAGGTGCTCTTCACCCTGAGGAATGACCTTTCCAAGGGTGAGCCTCTAAGGCTATTAAAGTCCTTTCTTCTGATGACAGAACTTCCACTACACCCAGAGACAGAAAGTGAGAAGCAAAAATCGGCTCTGTGGAATTCATATCAGAGAATTATATTTCTTGTAGAAAGAGATTTGGGAGTTTCCTATAAATTCATTTATACATATAAACTATAAACAGGCCAGGAGAGAATTGTATACATTGGTTTATTTGCTCTCAGATTACTCCTAGAATGTTAAGAATTTAATAAGCTCCCCATATTGTTATATATTATTTCTCTTCTTTAAAAATAGACTCTTGAAATTATGTTATATATGCATGTTTTAAAAGTATGTTATTTAAAAAAGCTTTGTGACAGTAGGAATGGAACAAATTATGAATTTAAGATGTATTCCAGACTAAAGAGGCATTTTTGTGGTTATTTTAACTTATTTGTGTCTTTATTTCATGATTTTTAATTGATGGTCATGATGGTCAATAGGTTTTACTTTGTGAATGAAATAATTATATTCATAATTTCTGGTGAAATTTATCTCTGATAAAATTATTACAGTTGTTAAAATTGACTTGGACATGTAAAATTTGCATTCAATCATATTTTAACATACTAATAAAATTAATATTTACAAAATACAATTAATGATATTTTGAGCATATTTGAATAGAATGAGATAGTATTTGAAATGATGTCATAAAAGGTAATGGTATGTTATTAATTCACTTATGTATTCATATTTAAATGTAGTGACTTTCTGTAAATGTGTATTATTTAGAGGTTAGATGGATTAATGCATAATAGAGTAACAATATTTATATGCCACCTTTTAAAAATGATGTCTTATAATCAGTAATATAGAGGATATAATACATTTAGAGCACATTTTATTACTGAAATGTGCTTTCTGCCGTAGTTGCTTAAGAGAATAATAAAAAAAGGAAATTTAAGCAATTTGTAGTAAAATTGTTTTTATTTTCCATAAAACTAGTGTTGCTTAACTATGATCAGTGGAGGTAAATCTGAGACTTGAAATAGGTTATCTTGGCTAAAACACTTCCACATTTTAGCTGGGCCCAGTGTAACTATTTATGTATGGGGAAATGAAAACTCTAATTCATCTTATATATTCTTAAGAAATAAAGTTTACTACTTGCCAGCCCAGAGTCTGACCCTGCAGTACACGTAAAAAAGACAAGAAATTTTAGTTAAGGGCGGCTTGCATGAGTCACTGAAATGTTAACTCTAGAAGGATAAGTTTCAACCTGGAATATGGAATATTTTTTTGTATCTTCTAAGAGTTATGTTCTGGAAAAATCCAGAAGATTTTCTGAAGATTTTCTGAAGATTTTCTGACTTTCTGAATTTGAGGATTGAAGATTTTTATTAGTATGTTAAAATATGATCGAATGCAAATTGTACATGTCCAAGTCAGTTTTAGAAATTGTAATCCCTTACCCTGTAACTGATTTTATAACTCACATAAGAATAGGAGTCATTGTATCAGCTACAAAGAAGGGATAAATTAAAAATAAAAAAAATCTAGTCTAAAATGCTTGTATTGTGGTTCTTTTGCTTTTTTTTCAAATTTAGAATAATCACTTTTGATCCATCAGGAAGGTTCTAACATTGTTTGTACAATCTGAGAGAGCTAAAATGTTAGGAACGATTCAGGTATATCAAGAATAGCCTACGGTTTTGTTACATTTTCCCTCATTTCCCTAACTTGTCAGTTGAATTGTTTAATATTTTGTTACAACATCTCAGGTATTTAAATTTCCCCTGGAGTCTTTGTGAATCTAAAAACATAACCATGGAAGGTGTGAAAGATGGAAAAAGTAATTTTTTTTTTTACATTTAATATGTTATAATAATCTCTTTTTAAATTTTTTCTTTTAAAGAGAATATAAAACAATAAAAATGATATAGAATTTCAAAACAAGAGGATAGGAAATTAGCAATGGTTGTTATATTGCATATTGTTACCTTTAAAGTAGCGATTCTATTCTATTTAATAATTCGATGTGAGACAAGGAGAATGAGTTGTTGTAAATGTTAAAATTGATTCAGAAATCAATGAATAATGATCAATAGCGGGAAGTACACTTGAAAAATTGTTCCTATGACTTCATGGTAGTTAATGGCATGATAAATAAGCCAAAAACTTTGTATTATAAAATCTTGAAATAGGACTACAAGGGTAGCTTAGCAGTGTAGCACCTGCCTGGTAAGCGCAAGGTCCTTGGTTCAATTCCAGGTACCAAAAAGAAAAAAGAAACAAATAAAATAGATGAGTAAAATATCTGGAATAATGGTTCTGAAATAAGAAAACACAATCATAAAGTAATAAAAGGATCGAATACAATTAATACAAACCTAGAGTCAGGCAAAGTAGTGCACCCCTGCAGTCCCAGATGTCCCTAAGGCGAATATGACAGGATCACCTGGGCCTATGAGTTTGAGACCAGCTTGGGCAGCACGGGAGACGCTGTGTAAAAACAAGAGAGAGAAAAAGAGAGAGAGAGAGAGAGAGAGCAGCGGGGAGAAGAGAGAGACAGAGACAGAGAAGGAAGAGAGAGAGGAAGGGAAGAAAGCAGGAAATGGAAAGAAGGAAATAAAAAAAGGAAAAAGAAGTGAAAACCAAGAAAAGAAAATTTGGTTTGCAGTGCATTATGTCTTGTAATGAATATATACTTAGGAAAATGCTTTGTAAATATTGCTTTAGTTTGTTTTCTGTTGCTATAACTGAGTACCACAGAGGGGGTAATTTATACAGAATCAAAAAATTAAGATCTGTTAAAGATATGTATCAAATTCTCAGAATAAATCCTATCATCATGTAACATTAACATGTATTAATAAATTTAAAAAAAATAAAAAATAAATAATGCTTTATTTATCTCATGCTTCAGGAAGCTAGGAAGTCCAAGAGCATGTTGCGGGCATCTGCTCAGTACCTGGGGATAACATTAGTCCTGGGTCATGACATGGTAAGCAAAGAAATCACACACATGACATGGTAGAACCACACACACACGTACGCACTCACACACACTCACTCACATACACACCTATACAACTAGGCAAAGAAATCACACACACACACACTCACACAGACACTCACATACACAAAACTAGGCAAAGAAAGCATACACACACTCACATACTCACACACACACTCACACACACACAACTAGGCAAAGAAATCACACACTCACACGCACTCACTCACACACACACTCACACAAATAAACTGTGTAGTCAGAGTCTTCTTCCCTCTTCTCCCAAGCCATGATTGCATCATGGGGTCCTAACCCTCAAAACCTTATCTAATCCTAATTACTTCCCGAAGGCATTAACTCTACATATTATTACATACAATTATGCTTCAGATAAATCAAGTGTGAGAGAACAAACTCAAACTCTGGCAAATACATAAAGAACATGAAATTTACCAAGAATTGTGTTTGGTACATACATTTAACAGATCTTAAATTTTTATTCTTTACAAATTTCCCACTCTGTGGTATTCAGTTATACCAACAGAAAACAGGTGAAGGCAACGCTTACAAAACAGTTTCCTAAGTGTGTATTCAGTCAGAAAGGCACAATGCACGGCAGCTCAGAACTTTTGTTTTGTTTTCTTCATTCCTTCTTCTTTGCTTCCTCCTTCTCTCCCTTTCCTTCTTTCCTTCCTTCCTCTCTCTCTTTCCTTTTTACACAGCGTCTCCCATGCTGCCCAAGCTGGTCTCAAACTCATGGGCTCAGGTGATCCTGTCATATTGGCCTTAAGGATAGCTCGGACTACAGGTGTGCATGCTATGCCTGACTCTAGGTTTGTACATTCAGCTTCCATGTTTGTTTAACAGGTGATGAATGCATCAAATAGTTTTTCTCCTTATTTACTTTGTAGGACGTAAGAAAATTGTAAATTCTGCTTAAGAATTGTATATTGTCAGTCCAATATTCACATTTTACAAATAAAGAGACTGAGGTCCAAAAATAGATTATTTTCAGAATAACAGACTATTGTGTTTAAGAACATACAGTTTGCAGTAAAATTAGTCTGAATAGGAATCTCAGATCTCATTTTATGAGTTGGAGGACTGTTGGTAAATTTTTCCTAATTTTTTTTTTTTACATTTTCACTGATAAAAAGAAACATTTTTCTACACTCAGAATGAAATAAAATTCTTAAAGCAAAATGCTTAGCATAAAGTCTTCAAGCAAATAGTAGGTAAGAAGTTGCAGTAGCAGTAGTTAACATTAATATTATTATGATTTGTCCCTGTTATTATTGATAGGGCAAGAACCAGTTCCTCCTAACGCCATACTCAGTGTACTGGTATTTTAGTCTTAACTTTGCAGCTAGCTTCTGCAGATATTTCCGACACTTTACTATACCTCTCTTCATCCGTTATTAAAACCACTAAATATTTCTTGTTTTGGTTTTCTGACTTGAGCAAATTGTTTATTTCCAGGATTTATATTTTAGCAATGTTGACTTCTCACTGAAGTGTTGATGGAATTAGCACTAAATTTCAAAAAGTCCATTTTTATTTGACAGACTAAATTATTGTAATTAAAGAGTATATTTAAAAATAATTCATACACATACCCAGGAAGACCTAGAAAGTCCTTGAAGTGAGGTGAATGTAGTTTTACAGGTATATGTAATTTAAGCAAGTATTTTTTATTCTAAAGAAGGGAATAAACCCAGTATACACAAGTAAAAGGTAGATAGATAGGGACAGGTAGAGCTATAGAGAGATGATAGATATATATAAAATAAATATTTATGATAAGGTAGAAATTTACCAATCCAAATTATACTATGTACATGTTTATAGCGACAAGCTACAACTGCTACTGATTAATGGTTCCATGCCTGCATTGTGACACCTAAGACAATATAAATGCTAAGGAAGATTGTACAGAAACAATCATACTTGTGAAAATCTCAATGGAGGAAATTTTACTTTCAAGTAAATAATACAATAAATCAGTTTGAATTTTCACTTTTTTTTGTTTGTACTACTGAGCATTGAAGCTAAGACCCTTACACTAAACTATATTTCTGATCCTTTTTTTATTTTTTTGAGACACAGTTTCTCTAGGTCACTAAATTGCAGAAACAGGTCTGAAATTTGTGATTGTCTTGCCTCTGTCTCCGAGAGTGCTAGATTATAGGTAGGCACCACCACGACTAGAGAATTTTCACTTCCTTGTAAACCTAAAGAAAATCAGATCTTAGGAAAAAATTTTCTAAAACTTGCAAATCTATAAGAATTCTAGAATCTATGCTTTATTATTTAATATTTAGATTGATGTATTATTGATCTTTGAATGTCAGTTTGCCTTTATACATGATTTCTTTGAATATTAAGCCAAGCTATTAATTCAGTATTTTCAAATAAATTAAGCTATTATTTAAAAGTTTTATTAATCTGTTCATTATCCATAACAAAATTCTACAATTAAATTAGAACTGAGAAAATCAGCTTAACAAAGTAATAATAAAATTATATCCTAGATGACATGATTCTATATTTCACAGGTTAAAATTTAACTTGTGATATTTTATTTTCAAATATTGACACACTGAATCTACAAACTTTAAAAACAATATGTTTGTATCTTATATCATTTATGAAAAATATTTAAAATTTATAAAGATTCTGAAAATATATTTTCAGTATATATAATGTTACATATGTAGCATGCTAGTAACACAATTTAAATAACTAATGATGTTAATTATAAAGTCCCATTTATTATATTCATGAAGAAAACTCACTTATAGAAATGGAAGTTATACTGGATTCTAAACATATCAAGGATAAAACTGTATCCAATTTTAATTAAGAAATTTAGTTTCTTTCTGAACTTTTACTACACAGACAGACATGTACATGAACACTAATATTTATTAATTTTAATGAGAAATATGATACATTCCATCCAAATGTACTACAGTCAAATACATTTTCACAGTTATAAAATATACTAATTGAGTAGTACGAATGCATTTATGTAAATGATAAATAATGGTTTGTTTATAAATACTGGTTTGTACATAAGGTAGAATTTACTAAAGGAAAAAGAAAGAGTTCTCTAGGCCAGAGCGGCAGGTAGAAAACAATGTAAAAGACTCATTTTTAGGTGATGGAGCGTCATGTGATTGGCCTGGCAGGCATGGAATATCAGAGTAGTATGCTTTTGGAGAGAACTGACATTATTAGTGTCTTATACACTTTTGTGAAAAACTTGTTCCAAGTTAAACTTTCAGCTCTAGACATTCTGCTAATAGACATTTCAGAAAAGTAATAGAAGATATCATCCTGAATAATCACATGGGCAAACGTCTGTCGTGCGTCCAAATACCACACTCACAAGCATTGCTGTAAATATGGATTGACAATATGCCAGCTATATGTTTTATTTCGTTTCCCCTATCATGATGAGAAGAGTAGAATAAGCCTGACTGCAAATTCAACGTCATTTTTTCCCAAGTAAAGATTGTGGGTATAAGGGTAGTTAGACAAGAACTTCTGAAACAAAGCAAAAAAAAAAAAAAAAAAAAAAAATCATAGTTTCAGGGATTTTTTGATTCAATACAATTGACTATTGGGCATTGGTTCATTCAGATTTATGCAAAAAAATTTACCATATTTCCTACACTGATCATTACACAATTCTTAAAAAACTTCATGTTGTTTTACAGCATCAGAACAAAGAAGTGAAAACCTTAAGTGTATAGTAATTTAGTATTAAAGTAAAGGATAAATTTTTTGCTTACTGGTGATTAAAGACAAACAGGTTTTAGGTGTTTGATACTTTTTCCTGACCTTACCAACGTGCATAATGAGATGGTTAGCTAGGGTATTATAAAAGTTCTGGAAGAGATAAAGAATCTGCTATAGGAATGAAACTGCTTTTTCCAAGTCATTTCTTAAATGGCTCAAGTACAGAAAGCAGAGGAATGATGCATCAAGCAAGGATAATTAAGATACTTATCCAAGGTCAGGTAACTAACAGATGGTGGATCTGAAGTTAGGGTCAAAGTTCTGTCAACAAGCTTTCTGCTTCAACAAAAGTCTACTACATATGAAGTATGATCAAAGAATATGATGAAATATTTTTGCGTGTCTTTAGCTACACGGTCATGGCTGCCTCTGTTCTGAACTAATTCAAAACTTACACCTTTTGTGATCATTTTTTACATTGGGAAATGTTACAGTTTGTATGTACCTGTCTTCCCTAAGCCTAATGAACTCACGGTGGGGCTTCTGGGAGACCGTTAGATTACAGGTGCACGTTCACTTCCTGCATTAGCCCACTGGTGAGTGTACAGCTAAAAGTGAGGCTGGTGGGACTGGGGATTTAGTTCAGCGGCAAAGCGCCTGCCTGGCAAGCGCAAGGTCATGAGTTCGGTTCCCGGTACGGGAGAAAAACCAAAATAAATAAATAAATAAATAAATAAAAGTGAGGCTGGGAAGCGAAGCCTGGTCGGAGGAGGCGGGCTCCGGAGGTGTGGCCTGCAAGGGTGTGTCTCCCTCCCGCCTCCTGGGATCTCTTGATCTCTCAGTCTCTGATTTCTGCCACCAAGCTGAGTTGTCTCTCCTCTGCCCTCTCCTTTTGCCATTCTGTCCTGCCTTGCAATCAGCTGAGTATGGACTAAAACCACTGCAAACTCTGGGTCAACAGAAACCTTTCCTCCTTGGAGTAGAGGGTGTCAGGTGTTGTGTCCAGCAGGGAGAGACGGAAGGAAAACGGAGAGGAACCAGGAGTCACACACGTTGTGCGGGTCTGGTGAATCAGAGGGGTGCGGACACAGTATGGATTTCCTGAGCCTTTCCCTTGAATGCACTCAGCAATGTTCACTGTACTTTTGTAACCTGGTAAAGGCACGAAAGAGGACTTCCAGCACTGCTTCACAAAGTAGTGAGAAGGATGGGAAAAGTGTTCAGAGCTGGGGAGAGGAGTATTTTGGAGTGAATTAGTGATAATCTGTCTTTATTGGAATCTTTCTTAAAAAATTTAAACACTATATTTTGTCACTCTTTACATTTTAGGATTTCAGATCTAATAAATTGTGTATCCAAACATACGCACTGCACACATATACATTTGAATGCACATGCACACAACATATGAAAAGATATTTGCATAAATAATAATCAACAGTCTGGAAGTAAAGTGAAGTGTGTGTGTCTTTATTAAGTCTTCCTTTGACTAAGTTCTAACTCCAAAGCCAGAAGCTCATGTTATCCTATTGCTCATGAGTCTTTACAAAAACATACTCGAGGTTTTCATTTCATATCACTCTATCCTCTCATTCTAAGCAACCATTTCATACACAGAACAGGAGAACTAAAATCAGGGTAGGCCAGGAGAGGTGCTTTTTCTATACTAAATTATGCTGTAATGTATTTTTCTTCTTCCTAAATATTCTTGGAAAGTATAGAGAATTTGACAAGAATAGAATGTAGAAGTCATGAGGGTGGAGGTTATCAAATGTTTGTAGACTATCCTAAATCTGCTTCTCAATTAATGTTCATCTAAGGAAAAGCATTAACAGCTCTATGTAAATTTCTTTAACTCCATTTATATAATAAAAATAAAACACGATTGATAGATCAGATAGAGATAAGATTGCAACAGTCTTAAAAAAGTCTTGAAACTTTTTATTGCTGAGACACAATACCCAACACCCAAAGTTGAGGGAGAAAAGGTTTATTTCAGTTCGTGGCTTTTAGAGGTTTCTGTTCATAGTGGGCTGGCTCCAAGGCAAGGTGGCTTGAAAGTACGGCATTGCAGAGGAGAAACAGTTCATGGTAAGCAGAAGGCGGTGAGGTAACAAAGAAGCAGCAAACCACAAGTGATGATAGCAGCCCTTCCTGTCTCTTGTATTTTATCCAGGTTAGCCACCCTAGGGCAGGTAGCACTCACACCCTTAAACCTGGTATTGGACCGTGAATCAATCCTAGCATCAATCCTAGCATAACATCACATCCCAGCATCACACACCCTGGATCCAGCCACCTCTGACAAGCTCCACCTGTGATTGTATGAGGATCTGAGGCAACATTCAGATGCAAGCCATAGTACTAACTTAGGGCACATCCACACACAAGCCATAGTAGTAACTTAATGCTGAATCACTGAAATTATTTTTTGGAGAATGACACAAATCTCTGTAGAAATTTTTTATTTGCTTATCTATTTTTTCCCCTTATTAAGAGAACTTTAAAAGTAAAACATTTTGAGATTTTTCTCAGTTTTCTAGACTATAAAATACTGTATGATAAGGATTACTTAGTCTCATTTGTAATCTTAAATAATAATGACAGTTGGAAAAAGCCAATATAAACTAAATGATTTTCTATACATTTCAAAAGCAAATTTATGAATATACTAACATATATTATGTAAACCTCTTTTGCATGGACACTGCAAATAAACAACAAAAATGAAATAAAAATATTACTTGCCTTAGTAATATTTTAATAACAATTTATCTTTCAGAAGTAATCACAGAAGTTAACAAAGATTTTTTTTATCATAACATTTGTCATAAAATCAAATATAAAACCAAAAAATAATACATCATAAAAATCCCAGGAGAAAATTATGGCTCCCTTATGCAAAGGTATATTAACTAATAATGTTAATCAAAATGGCACTTATAATCTGAACTACATTTTATGCATAAATAATGAAATAAAAGAAGATAAGGAACTTTTAAATGTATGGATAGAACAGAGTGTATATATATATATTCAAGCCTAGGTTCTTTAAAATAAAGACATAATATATTGAAAATGTTGGCAGTTATAATTAATAAAAATGAGAAATTAAATAGCATAAAACTTATATAACTGAGAATAAAATCATGAACATGTGAAGAATTCTTATTATAAAAGGGTATACTTCTGTTTACCATTTCCATAATTTACATGAACTTTTTCATGGTACTTGAAAGTATGGAATGACTTACTTCATTAACAATTACAAATATAACAAAAAACATCATTTGTGACTTGGATTAAAACAGATTTAAAAATAGCAAATAGATGTGAAGAGAATTATATATTAAAGATTAATCAACCTGACCCTACAAGACTTAGTAACAGAATGCATATTTGCTCTTAAAATGACAAAAAAATTCTTTATAAAAATATGACATAATCTCAATGCCAAACAATTTGACATATTAAATATTCATTCCAAATACAGTTTTAGAAATTGGTGAAATATCTATGGGCACACAATGATATCAGTGGAAAATAAAATGAAATTTTAACTTTTGTCCATTTAAAAAGTTTATTAAAGTGCTAAAAACAAAAATTAATGTGATTTTATTTTACATTTTGCCAATAGGCTCAATGATGATGGTGATTATCCATTCAATAACACAATACAATAATCACTGTCAAAGTCTGTGTTGAACTTTTAGATTGATTCTGGATGCAAATATTAAGAAAAAAACACTTCATTGCATTTAATCGACAAGTAAATGTTTCAGCAAACGTAATCATGTGGACTGTTTCAGTCTTTCTGGGACAAAATATGCAACACCACTAATGTGAAAAAGGTCAGGTGTGTTTGGGTTGGGAAGTTTCAGCCCATGTTTGCAGCACAAGCATAAAACTCACATGGTGGGTGGGTCTGGTGGAGAAGAGAAACGCACCTGAAGATGCCCAGGAAGTGCAGGGAGAGGGAGGAGCTGGGGAGGAAGGGCATCCTTCCAGGTCACGCTCCCCGCAACCTGCCTCCCTTGTTGAGACCCGCCTCCCGAATGCAAGGAAGCCACAGCAGCCCCATGTCCACTCTCCTTCCAGAAGCTCCTCCTCTAGTACCTGAGGGAGGCCCTTGGATACCATCTACACAGAAACCACACATTCTGCTCCTGGCTCCCAAAAGAAACAAGAGCATCTCTTTATGCAAAACACACTTCACTCACCCATCTCTAGAAACTGTCAAAATTCTTAACAGCTTCAGGAGTAATGAAAAGTCCAAGTCAAAAGTGTGCTCTGAGACTAAAGGCAAACTCTTGTACTGTGAGCTGTCATACAAAATCAAAAAGGAAGTTAAATACAGCTGGCATACACTGGCAACAGACAAACATTTCCATTCCAAAAGGGAGGAACCTTGGGGTAGTAAGAAATGGGACAATACAGTATCAAAACTCCACAGCCAAACATTAAATCTTGTAGCTCCACGTCTGGCACCCAGGGAAAGTTAGGTAAGCTACAAACTCCAAAGGGCTCAGGCGGCCCTGCGACTCCTGCAGACCCTTGCAGCCTTTCCGGCAGGCTCTGCTCGTTGCCTGCAGCCTTTCTGCGCATATTCCCCACTTGTGGCTTCTCCAACTATCTGAGTAACACTGCACTTTTGGCTTCACTCTCACAGCTTCACACAGTGCCCTGTCCAGAGAACATCGCTCAGCCTCTGAGGCCTTCTTCTGCCATCCTGGTGGGAACCTCCCTCATCCCACAATTTTTGCATTCTACGTTCCTTTAAAACCAGCACCAAGTGGGTAATTTTAAGGTCTGCTGCCTACTCAACCAGTAGCAGGCCTGCTAGGTCACAGCTGTAAAGGCTGCTGAGCATCTACACGGCTGAGCTCTGGGAAACTCACTTCCAGCAGCTCCTGAGTGAGCTGGACTCCGTGGACTGTCTTCACAAAACAAAGTCTGTCCCTTTCGCAATATTGAGCCTGTGGAGTGTGAGGTCAGGTTGGTTTCTACTTTGTTTCTTTTTAACATATTCATGAGAAGGCTGCAAGTCATGTTTCACTGCAGGCAGCTTTGATTTGATTTCAATTGTGTGATGTTATATAACTAACCTGTATATGTTCTTTTGTTAATAAAAGATGCTAAAACAAAAACAGTCTTTGTTATTTCATAGTTACATTATTATTAAGCTCAGTGGTAAATTTTTCTTTTATTATTCCTTTGTTCTTTCTGGGTGGTCCCTCCTAGTTTTGTTTGGGGCTTTCATTTGTAAGCAATATATAATTTTTGTGTGCCCATATGTATATTATAACACTTTCATTTTTCAATTTTAAGACAATTTCAATTTTCTAATTGTTCAAATTCAAGCAAACTAACTAGATTCAGCATTTGTACCACCAGTGGTTCAAACCACCAAATGGGACAGCCATGCGTGAACTACCAGTGGTTCATGTTGGGGGGATAGGTTATAAGAGGTTATGATATACAGGTTCAGTAAAAATGTACAGCAGTGAGCTGTATCCACGCCATAGCCTGAACACTGGGTTGCCATGTAATGTTTTCTGTGAGATTAATTACTCTGCAACTCTTAATCTCAGTCTCCTGCAAAATTCCACAATGTGCACAAACTGTATGCAAGTTTTTATGAGAGTATAGCATACATTGTTGGATTCCAACTGCCAAGAGAGTCCTTATTCATAACAGAAACCTCCTGAGCACAGTCTCACTGCCTGTCTTGGTATCAGCGTTGTTCTTCTGAGCTCTGACTGATAGGGCAAGAGAGACTCCATTTTCTCTTTTTAACTCCATGTTAAGAGAAGTCACTTAAAGTTCACTTAAGCTGTAGTTGACCCCTACTCACCTTGGTTAGTTATCAACTCACTTAGAGCAGTCATGAAGTGGAAACAGAACAAATAAGACAGATTGGGAAGGGCGCTAAAAGTTAAACTGCCATAGTCATTTGGAATTCAGCTGTCCGAGCTGCTGGGAGGAGTAAACTTTGTGATAGTTGTGTGACATTCTTGTAAGATTCCCAAAAATGAGATATGGTTACTATGGAAACCTAAAATGTACTTAAACTGAAGGTGAGACCCAGATTGGAGCAGACATCTTCCCTGGCTCCTGGTTAGAGACTGTCTGTCAGCTGGCTCAAATAAAGCTTTATTCATTCCTGCTCTCTTGGTTTTCTTGTGAGTGCCTTTCTTGTTGAACTCACTTGCTATGTCATGACCATAATCGCCCGTCAAATCCTGCTTGCAGCATTCTAGAGCTCCTGCAGCAAGCATATCTGACTAAACCTTTTTCTGTTGACCAGTAACAGTGCAGCAATGACCTCACTTCTGCCATCAAATCTCTTAGTCACTTTCCTCTTTGCTGGGACTAAATACCTAACACCAATAATTTTAAAAGGAGAAGTTCATTTCAGCCTGCAGTTTAGAAGTTGGATTTTGTTTGAATTGTTCAAATATAAAAACTGCATGGTAGAAGGTTGTGGCAGAGGAAAACTATTCATGTCATGGAAGTCAGGAAGCAGACAGAGGCAGGAGACGCTGGGAAGAAAGATACGTTCTGCTAGGTCTGGCCCATAGTAACCCACCTCCCCCAACCAGGGCCCCAAACTCCTAACAGCAGGTAGACCACAGTGCCCTTATGATCCAAACCTCTCTCAAAAGCCCCACTTATGTGCATATGACGTTCCTGGGGCACACCTAGATATGAACTACTGTATATACAAATGAGAACAACTTTCATACTGATTCAGCCATCCCCAGCTGATTTTATTTAGAACAGAAGTTGTCTTTGTCTTCACTCTATCCTGCTGTTGAGTTTGTAATAACCTTAGTATCCATGGTAATTGTGTGCTTGGTGTATCAGTGTATTGCATACCAACACGATGGTTCATGTGTTTAAAAGAAAGTCACATGTAGGTTCATTTATGCAGCACCCAGTGCATCTGTTTAGTGTTGGGCTTTCTCCTAAGCATTGTAGGAACGCTCCACGCCTGGATTCTGTGAACTAAGTGAAAATAATGCCCTCCCAATACTTTTAAGCACTAAAATACCTATCTCCATGTATATCCGAAACAGTGTGTAAGACTGCTGTTCTGACACACATGTGGACAATTTCAACGCCAAAAGATGGAAACTGACCTAAAGAATGCATTTAACATATCATGCACATGACAGAAAGTGCATATGTGTTACAGTCCCTGAACTATCTATGTGAAGTAATAATCCTCTTCAGGTGTGATAGTAGAATTTTGAGAATTTAGATATCATCTATATTCTTATGTAATTATACCTAGTCATTTCCATTATTATACAGTCTTAAAAATAATGTTTAATCCTCATATAAAGAACCCAGGGCAAACTTCCATGGAGTGGTTTATTTTGGAACATGATCTTCTAGAATTTGGGGGGAGGGGGCTAGGAAGAGTGAAACAGAAAAAGAGGAAACACTGATTACAAGATGAACATTGACATAGATGTGTGAGTTTGGTTCTATTGGAAACTCTCTGAGGAGCCATGAAGGCTGTGTTTAAGATGTATGTACTCCAGAAATGAGAGCGCTAATGTGTTTATATCCAGTTCCTGTTCCTGCTGGTTAAGATTTCCTGCCTGGGAGCCTGTTACTCCTCTGTACTTCCAAGTTTGTTCACGTGGTAAAATGGCTATTCAAGTTTGGGCTGCCGTCCTCACCAAAAAAATTCTGTACGAGTACATTTAGATGAAATTTTAGGTTAGTCAGAAAAATCAATAGTAGAAAACAAATGGTAGAAGATACTAAATACAAAGGAGCAGGAGGGAAAGAAGACTGAAGTGATGGAAATGTTCTGCTCTGCTTAGGGTAAAAGGAATGTGGGTACACACATCAAATAATGCTGAATTTTATAGTTCAGTACAGTAAAGTTTATGTAAAATATAATAATTTAGAATGCCACTTTGTAAAGTCAGATACAAAAGTTATATTATTAGTTATTATTTTAAGAAGGTTCAAAGTACTATTTCAACTTATAAAATAACTGTATCAGAATCAATTCAAAGAATATACAAACAAGAATTGAATTTAATATAACAAAATACACATAATAGAGGTCAGAAATGACAAAAGCTAGTTCTTTGAAAGAATTATGGGCAGAAACTCACTGAAAAGACTAAGTTATACTCAAATAAGACAAAAAACAAAACCACAGATTCTACACAGATAATTAAGAAAATTTCAAAAAGAGTTTGTAGCAATTCATTTGAAAAGCTAGATGATATTTACATATTCTTAGAAAAATTAAAGTCACTGATTCTGAATTTGGGAGACATAAAATTCAAATAATAATAGCCATTTGAAATTGTAACCAGCTAATTATTTTTTTTTTTTACAAATAAGACACTGGTCCAAAAGCATTAGAGTTCTGTTGATATTCAAGAAACAATTCATTCCACTATGTACAGTTAGGGCTTAATCAGAGAAAGAGAACAACTAAAAGTGGCAGGGAATAAGGATTTGTTCTAGGAATTAGACTGGGTCAGCTAAACAATTGTGAAGATACAGTGAAAAGTAAAAGTGTAGAGGCTCCTGTTTAAAAAGCAGGAACAAATAATTATTCTCTCTCTCTCTTTATTTATCCTTCATAGTGTTTTGATTTGCTAATTAACATCACGTTCCCACTCTCCTCCCTCTCCCCTCCCTTCCCCCTCCCTTCCCCCTCCCACTCCCTCACCCTTGGGTATGGAATACAAGGAGGTGAGTGGAGATGCTTAGAGACCCGCTCCGTGACTTGATGTATGCGCCATGCCAATGTTTAGACCAAAGTTATCCAACACCCATGCCCAAGGGTCCTCTTGGCTCAAAGTTCAGCAGCAGTTTGAGGGCAGGGGCTAGGGAATGGGCAGCTAAAACTCCTCCCAAAGGCTCCGAGTCCCTCTCTCAAGCTCCATTTCCAATGAGGTTTTGCTTTATACAATACAAATTTAAAGCTAAAACTACTAAAACTTTAAAAATATCTACTACAGAAAATGCACACCCACTGAGTACAGGGCCTTGTGTGACGCATTGAAAGGGACCATGGAATCAGAAATGATACACTTGTGGAAGAAGATGGAAATACCTGTGGGAAGCTGTTACCTTTGCATGTTGTGGTAGAGCTGACATTCAGCATTGCTTGTATCGTTCTTATACTATTTTGTAAATGGATGTCTGTTTGTTAATATGTTTTCCTTCTTTTATTTTTAAAATCAATTAACAAAAGAACAGAAGAAAAAAGAGTAGATACTCAAAGGTAAATATTGTTAACCTTTAAACTAAATTGCATAACATTCTTATTACCTGAAAAGCTTCTAATTACTTGTAATGTTTATTTCTTACCCTAGGACATTAGCACAAATGTCCACTTGATGATTGTATTTTAAACCATATGACCACGTGTTTTTAGGCCTCTATATGTATTGCATATTTTATAGTAAAAAATAAATGAAAGATAAAATAAAATAAGGGGAATGTTGGGAAAACGAGGATTGCTTCGGTAGGTCAAACATTAGACTATGTGGAACTGTGAAAAGAATACAAAATGGAAGGAAATGGACCTCCCCAAAGAAGTAACAGAAGGAACTAACCAAGAACTCCATAAGAATGCTGCCTCAAAGTTCATCCAACAAATCAAGCCATGTCATTATGATTCAGAATACCGGAAATATGAGGAAAGCCTCAAAACTTTCAGAGAAAATAGGTCACAGAGATTCAGACTAGCATCAAACTTATCACCAGCCACACGACTCTAAAATCTACTGAAGTTAGAGAAGAAAATAATTTCCAAAATCCAATAAAACAAATTTTAAGGTCATAAATATATACATGTAAATGCAGATTACAATAAATATATTTAGGAACACAGGAATCCATGAAAATATTAAATGTTTACTTAGATATTCACTGGAAGATATGCTCCAGGAAAATAATGGAAAATTAATTAGTTAATCAATTAAGTGAAAACCTGGATCTCAGAAATAATGAATCTTTTAGGGAAAAAAGACAAAGAACAAGGGTGACAGTGCAGCAAACACTTCAGACTAGATCGGAGGTGAAGACAACAAGGCAACTTCCTTTACAGCTGAGTAATATTCCATTATGTAAAAATACTACAACTTTTCTATCCCTTCCTCAGTTGATGGGCATTTGGGTTGTTCCCAATCTGAAGATATCAGTATGTAATACAATTTCCATTGATAATTTCCTATCACCTTGTCCAAAATTCTGTATTGCTTGTAATGTTTCTGTGTTATTTTGTAAATGTTGTGTGTTTGTTAAGATGTTTTCATTCTTTTATCTTTAAAATAAAAAGAAGGCAACTTCTGCTGACACATCTAACCAGGCACAGCAAAAACAAACGGAAAAATACCTCTGAATGACTCTCTTTTTATGTTTTTCCTCTTGAGCTACGTGTGAACTCAGGTTACTGACACGCTCTCTCGCTCTCCTCCTTCTGGTAAAACCTTGTCATCTCCAGAAATCCACCTCCTCTCCTGCTTGTTCCTTGGCCTCCCAAACCCTCTCTTCCCTTTAAAAAGCTCCAAAGAACCAAAGAAACTGCAATTACATTTCAATCAACTTCTGGTCAAATTTTGGAATTATCCAGTATTCTTCCTTAGACAAACTTGAGGAGAGAGACATCTCAGTTTTAATTCACTATTTTTCACAAAGACAGCGATTTCACCTTATTAATTCCTGTATTATCATGAAGAACGCTTTGAATGGTCACTGGCTTAAGAATATGTTCATGAAATCTACTTAAATATAGCCTCATATTACTTAGAATTAATCCACTGAAGTGGGCTGTTCCCATCACAATCTATTATCATGACCCAGGGTTAACAATAAAAGTATCAATTGTCATTAATACACCATTTACTGATATAAACAAATGTTATACATTTTCTTAATTAAATCCATGAAGGAATGATTAAGTCCTTACAATTAACATGATCATATACAAAAATATCCTAAATATGCTCAATACTTTTAAATTTTCTGAGAAATTAGAGCTTGTGTAATCTGGTAATAAGAGTTTGTTCTGCAATAACAGCCTTAGCAGTCAGGTAGCTAGGTTAATTCCCAGCTCCAGCTTGTCTTTGTGTGGCCCACGGCCTTTCTGACTGCCTCAGCACTCTGGCTCTCCGTCAGAAAATTTGTGTTATGTTTCTATTATCTCACAAGGTTTCTGTGAAGTTAAAATGAAACATGATATAGTAACATAGCACAGTGTCTGACATACAGTGAGAATTTAATAAATGTTGGTTATTATTAAGTTTAATGAGCCACAGAGATATATGAAATAATTATGCAACTATAATTTTCTTCTTGCTAAGTACAAAATTATTGAACAACTCTATCTCCCACAAAAGTGTCCACTTATGGTGTTTCATAAGTCAGGATGTCTTCTCTCCTTCCTTTTCTTACCCGGCACATAAATAGAGATAAAGCTGGCCTTTGGCAAACTGTGAGAGTTCTTCCAACAGTTCTTCCTATAAATCTCACTTTGTAGCTTGTACCACTTGGTCTCAGTCTCTGACTGATGCGCATCTGTTTCTTCATTTGAAGTGTGTTTCTCCAGAAAGAATATAGATGGCAAAGCCAAGTGCGTAATTTTACTCCACCAGACTCTTCACAGGAAGCTCCTGTTTAGTTCCTTGAATTTTGACTGCTTTTGTCTCCATTTTCTGTGTCTATGCATCTGCTTCAGGAGGTAGGTTTTTGTTTAGCGAGTTTGGTTTTCTTGAGTGTGTTTCAGTTTTTTGTTGCTGGACTGAACCCGGGACACTGTGCATTCTAAGTCTGTAATCTACCGCTGAGCCACACCCCAGAACTGGAAGTGTTAAATGATAAACTCGGGCTATCCAATCTCAGAAAGTTTGACATCTAAATATGTAGAGAACTATTTTTTAAGTAACATTTTATGTATATACATTTAGTAAGTAATAAGCCAAGCTAGATTTTCTTTTATATTCTTATAGCAAATAACACAACAAAGTTCAAAGTCAGTGGTTTTTGAGAGTGGAAACTGCCAAGTTTGAGAACGCTGCTGTCCAGTCCCACAGCAAAGCTAAGGAAGATAAATCCTATGGACCGGAGAGGAGTGCTATCCACCGTGGCCAGGAGGAAGAAAGGTAACTGGGCAGACTCATGCCCTTCAGATAAAGTGTGTGAGCGCTGGGCGAGCGCAGAGAGAACATTACGCCAACAGCATTTAGATCTAAACTGAAAGAGAAGGAATGAAGTGGCGAGGAAAGAAAGGATGTGAAAGAGGCATGAGCTGGCTTGGCGAGAAGCAGAGTTTAAGGAAGACCCTGGAATGCATTACATAAATTAGAAAGTTGTCATGACATCGACTTAATGTAAAAACCCAATTTTGTAATCCTATTTCCAAACATTTATTGAAAGAGAATTGTGTATTTTACCTGATAACAAATAATTCATCAATAACTATACTATGTGCTGATGATTCAGCTACGACAGGATTCCACACTCTGCTCATCATACAACACAACAGTTAATGATGCTGTCAAATTCATTTCATTAGGGAAATTTTACCTTCAAATTAATGGAGTGGAATGTGAAGAAAGATGGACAAGTCAAAGGTGATTTCAGGACTGCTATTCTGATGATTTGAGATAGTACTGCAACATTTTGAGGAGTAAAATAACTGCACAGGAATACAATAGTAAATAAAAATGCAATACTATAAAATATATATCTTAATGTGAAATATAGAAAGTCAATATCATTCTAAGGATAAAGGTTTACACAAAATGAATAGTGAAAAATTGTGATACATTTTTAAGGTCTTTACTTCTTAGACATTATTGAGAGAAAACAAATTGAAAATTATTAGTCACAAATATTAAATTTTCAAAAGTACCTATCATGGATACATAATTTTAACCCATCAACTAGCTCAACAATTGCAAAATTTTACTAATTTATCAGTTAAAGTAAGTATTGAGACTCCTGATGAAAATTCACTGGGTAAGAAATAAAAAAGGAAAACATCTAAAGAGACATCATTTAATTAAAGAAAGACCAATGTTAAGAACAATATTATTCCTTGTGCTCTTTTCCAAAACTTTAAGAAAGTCAACAAGAAAGGAGAAATTAAAGATAATAGAAGAAAAGTAAGCAATGGCAACTGCTTTTTTAAAAAACAGAAAAAAATGAAGTTTTTCTTCAAAATTCAAAGAATGGTGAAAACCCTGTGTAGGGGGGATTGACGCACTGAAAGGAAGAGATGGAGTGAGGAAGCCTGCACCACGTGTGCTGACTTTGGCTAAGTGAAAGGCAAGACGAATGGATGGAAGAAACAAGGATACTGAGAAACCAAGATAGGAAAACCCAGAGCAATTAGTGAAAAGGGACTGTCAAAGCCCAGAACAGTAAAAGTGAAGTTTGCAAATCGACAAATCTTAGAGTGAAGGATTTGTTTCTTTCTCTGTCTAGTTTCACTCCTAATCTACCATCAGCTACACTGTCATTTGCTAACAGACTGGATGGATGAGTGATTAAAAATCACTACTGTGCCAGGGCAAGTGCACACCAGTTTTTAATAAATAAAATAATTACTCCAGAGCCCACGATGGAGAAGTCCGCTGAGGTGAGAAGATGCTAACATTTGTAGAAGAGATATGGAGCCCTTGACCATGCTAGGTAAATGAATGAAAAATTATTTTAAAGAATAACATAAATTGGAAAGTGCAGAATTGGGAGTTCTGAAGGTAAGGTGATATGATGGTATTATCAAACTGTATACATATGTGCTGGAAAAGGATTTTAAATAACCTGAATCTCACACAGAAATGTACTAAAACTTTATCAGAAGTCTTTTCATTATATTTTCATCCAGTGAAAGACTGAGATTTAGATACATTTACGGGGACAGTCATCTATATGATGTTAAGGAACTGGTCAAGTTCAAAACTTTGACTGCTTAGAAGAGTAACCAATACGCCATTTATTCTGAGGACTTTCAGTGTGATGGTGTTTCCAGTTTTCATGAATGGTTTCGAGCTGATTTTATTTAGTTGGTTTTATTTTGTTGGTTTCAAATTCTCTAGCCTGCCTCCTCCCCCTCTGACTCAAATCACTCATAGACTTCTGCCATTCCAGTTGCTGAAATTTTGGAAGGTGACTTACTTGAATCACTTTCTAATTTTTCGCTCTTAGATGTTTACCTTTTAATCTAGCTGTAACACTTTAAAAGGATTTGTAACCATAAATGATTGAACCCTAATTTTGCCTTTGATACCTAATAGTTGTGTGACTTTCTGTAAATTATTTCCTTTCTCTGTACATCACTTATTTTTTGGTCTGTAACCAGGAATCGGGTGATATACATTCAAACGTCTTGCGTGATGCTTATTACACCGAACAGACTTCTATATTACCGCCCTTTCACTTTGCCCCTCCGAAGACCTTCGCGGCTCAAACCCTCACATGTTTTCTTCCTGGCCATCCCTCCCCACGCAGACCTATTAGGGACCTCTCTGCAGCTCAGACCTCCCTCACTGGCCGACTCATCCTTCCCTATCAGAAACCCTTTCTCTTTCTTCACCGTGCTGACAACATTGAAATCCTGTCTTTGTTGAATGAAAATGCACAACTCCACCAACCTACGTTATTTTCTCTGTTCTGCAAGGTTGCTGTTCGCCCTGGCAGGTTGAGTTTGTGAGGCCCTCCGTCAGGTCGCGGAGAGCGACGGCCTGGGGTGGATCGTGGCTCTCTTTAGCTCTCAGGTCGGTGGAATCAGGACTTCAGGAAGACTGCGCAAACACATCGAGGTTAGGAGCTCGCTGGAAGGCCTGCTGGCTTGTTGCTGGGAAGTGGAGGACAGCAGTAAGCAGTCTGAAGGGATGCGGGTGATAACAATGCAGCATACAACCGTGGAAGAACTGCAATTGAGCATTTAAGTAACTAAATGTGTGACTTTCGGGAATTTAAATTATTTATTTGTAACAACATGATTTCTGTATAAGATGAAAATATTTGAATTCTTCATATTCACTCACATAGATTTACACTCACATATCCTAGGTTAGTGCTATAACAGTAACAGGAATATGTGAATAGAAATCGAAATAGAAATATGCAACTTTAATTTCCTAGTTGCCACACTGAAAAGGCAACCTTGCTACTAAATCACAGTTAGTACAACATATCCAAGATGTCATTTAAACTTATAATCAATAAAAGGATTTGAAATTTTACGTTAGTATTTTTTAATCAAGTTTTCCAAAGATGATGTGGATTTTACAACTACAGGACATCTCAACTCAGACTAATCATATTTTAATTGCTCCATTATTCCATGTAGATGGGGAATACTGCGTTGGATAGAACCATTTTATTACGTTAGATAATTACACCTATTCTATTGCTCTAGACACCTGAATGTTAGAGATGGTGATAGAAATGACATGAAAAATCTATATACTGATATTAAGAAAATAAAAATATATGATTTTAGGAAGATAAAATGATAACTGTTTCTGGATCATAAAGTTACGGTAAAGGATGAGAAATTCATGAAGCACAAACATTTGAAATTGCCTGTGTATGCATAGTTATAATATTGGGCCAGCTAACCTTTATTACTAACACTGTATCAAGCTACATACTACAGCTTCTCTACACACATATAGATGTGTATCTTAACGCAAAGCTGTGAAAGTTTCCTTCCTTTGTGGCCCAGGGCCATGTAAGTTGCAGAAATATTTTAGATCTTATTGAACAGTTAATGTACACTAATATAATTGCAAATGTTACCATTTTTTAAACATTTTTGGTTGAAAATCAAATAAAATTGCCAAAATATCAACACTGAGATTTTTGAAAAGTTGAAAATGCTGAAAGAAAAACTTACAGATAGAAAGAATAAAACTCTCCTCACACATATAAAGTGAATTTTTGTGTTGCCCCGAATTTTGTAGGTGAAAGTCCTAACTTCCAGTGAGTTAGTACGGGGTGAGGACAAATGTACTTAGGTCATGAATGTAGTTTTTCTGAATTGCAGTACTGACGTATAAATGGGACTACAGGAGTTCAAGCATTTGTCTACTGCATGAAGACATAGAGACTTGACATTCTGAAGCCATTCCACAACCTACTCTTACAGGCTACCTGATCCCAGAATTTTAGCATCCAGAACTGTTAGAGATATTTCTGTTGTTGCTAAGCACCCAATCTATGGAACTTTGTTATAGCAGACCAAATTACGACATTCATAAAACCAAACAAGCTAAAAAGAACAGAAGAAAATATGACAAAACTCATGTACATATTTTTGAAAATCTAGAAGCTACAAACTAATCTGTCCTCTGAGAAAAAGTTTTGAAAGTAGTTGTCTTCATTTTATTTAACTGATTAAGTTAATATTTTATACTAAAGTAGAATAAAATTGAGATTTTTTTTAAAGCAAGATCTAAATTTGGCAATGAATATAAAGGAACAACGGAATCACAAGTTGATTAGTTCATGTTACATAAAAATATTTTGGAAGGAAGTTACATGAAAGCAAAAATGCTACCAATCAAAGCACTAAAGCTATAATTTTTATAAGTTTCAGTATAGAATAGAATAAAGAATGCCATTTGTAGTAGATTGATAACTGGTGGTCAACTTGTAACCCCCAGCTGAACTGAGTGTGTGGTGCTGGGTGTGGGAGGCCCACCTGAGGACTGTTGCCAGCAGCATAAGAGGCAGACCTCGAGAAGAAGAAGCAGGCTGTTGGGAGCTGAGAGAGGCCGTGGGGAGCTGGCTTTCCTGATGAACTTGGCTGTTTTCATCCTCCGAGGAGCTTGGGACCTCGCTGGCACCGAGATATGGCTTTGATTCACTTTGGAGAGCTCTGGTCCTCACTTTGAGCACCGCTTCCTGGTTCCAGAGGGGAAGATGGTGCATCGTCGGCCTCCTGGAAAAGCTTGTTGCATTGGCTTCCCTGATGGGAACTCGGCCATCCTGATCATCAGAGGAGCTCGGGACCTCACAGTTGCCAAGGATGGCTGTGATACCTTTTGGGGGAGCTCTGGTTCTTCTGAGCACCACTTCCTGGCTCCAGTGTAGATCCCTCAGCCTACTAGCACAGGTCCTTCTTCCTGCTGGCACAGACTTTCTAGATTCCACCACTGACCTTTGGGCCTTCCCAGCAGATCTGTGAAACAGGTCCGCATGAGACGTTGTCATGGGCTCTGGGCCTCCAGTTGGATTCATGGAAGGCATTGTTATGAGCTCTAGGTATTCAGCTCAACTCATGTAGGACATTGTTGTGGGATCCAGGCCCTCAGCTGGATTCCTTGGTCTTAGTGTGTGGACAGATTCCCTGCACTCTTTTGTATACTGTTCTTTGGGTGAGTATTATAAATAATCATATAAAGTATGTGTCCTGTATTATATTGTTCCCCCTGCAAAATAAGCCCCAAACCAGCACACCATTCATTTTGCAGAATTATCTCTAAGCTTATAGCTATTTTAGGAAATATACAGAAGAGTTTTTCAATTAAAAATAATTTTGGACTATGGAAACTTAACAATAGAAGCAGTCAACAATTTCAGATTGATTAACTGTAACATGAAACCTGGAAGGAAATTGCAAGCATTTAAATTTTGTTTTCATAAATGATTCTGAACACATTAAAATAGGCATTGTTCAGCAACATGGTTTTAAAGGTAGGAATGGGTAAGAGACTGACTAAAGTACATGAATGTGAATTAAAAATAATCATTCTACTTGTGTAATTTTTTTTTTTTTTTTTTTTTTTTTTTTTTTTAGACAGAGTCTCGCTATGTAGTTCAGGCTGGCCTTGAGCTCACTTTGTAGCCTAGGCTGGTTTTGAACTCGCAACTATCCTCCTGCCTCAGCCTCCAGAGTGCTGGGATTACAGGCGTGCAACACCATGCCCAGCTACTTGTGTCACTTTTAATGCTTTGTTTTACTTTGATATAGACAAGTACATAGTTTTACTTGTATAAATATTTTAAATTTTTTAAATAAATGAATTTCATATTTTTACAACAAATTCATAATAAAATAAATTCCAACCTTATAAGTTTTTGGCTATTTTAGAATATCTTCTTACTTCAGAACTCTCTGGAGTTTAATTTAAAACTTCTACAGGCCCTTCATTCAAAGGAGAGGTCAGAGTCACCTGGCTGTTTCTCTCTACTTTCCTAGCCTGATTTCACATGCGGTAGATTACTGTGTCTTACTAAGTTTTTTTTTTGTTTTGTTTTGTTTTTCTCCGGTACCGGGAGCCAAACTCACGACCTTGCGCTTGCCAGGCAGGCGCTTTTGCCGCTGAGCTAAATCCCCAGCCCCTGTCTTACTAAGTTTTAAACAGTAACTTCTTTATCTTTATTTCACTGGCTTTATCTTTATTTCAGTTTATGGCCTCAACATGTCTTACAAAAATTTGTGGTAACTGCTAGTTCTTTATTCTTACCCCTATTTTTGCCCCTATTGTATATAATTTACTAGACCTACTGTTGTCATATGAATTTTCAAAAATAAAATGCTTTTCTCCTTCAAGTGCATTAAACTTTCTGTTCAAAAATGTTTTATTAGCCACACTCTAAGCACCAAATTCCTTCAGTGAAATAATGACTTATCCCCAAGTTTGGTCTCTGCCTTTGTCTTCAACCCTATATCAAGTCCGTAACTCACCCAACCTTAGTCCATGTCAGCCTTCCCTTTGTCTGTGCACGGGATTTTTTTTTTCTTCCTCCTGGAGTATGTAACTCTGTTTTAAGTGCTCGGAATCTGTTATTAGACCTAAAAACCTAGCTGAAGTGATTCTTTTTTCCTCTCTAAAGATTATTTGTTCCTATAGCAAAGTTGCAATGACACTTTTCTTTATCCTGTACCAAGTACGGTGTGTGTGCATGTGTGTATGGTGGCACTTACCTTACTAGATTTTAATTATAACTTTAAAGTCTTCTAGATTTTAAGACACCAAGAGATGACATTTAAACACCTGATGAAAACAGATTCTAAGAAAAAAATGTTTATTTCCTCAACATTAGTAGAAAGAATGGATGACTTGTACAAATGCTATTGAAACTTACTGGTAAGTTTTAGTATGTTTTCTTATGTTTATAAATATATGTGTATCTTTTATTTATGTTACCATGCTATGTATTTCTTCATACAAAGACACACAAAATCAATGCAAACTCACAGAATACAAACAATTCAAAAACTGAACTGATACAGAATTTTAAAGAAGTCACATAGCTTTATTTGCCAAAGGTCTGTGCTTTTTCTTTGTTTGGTTTCACAGATATGGAAATTTGCCTTCAGTAATGGTGTTCATTGAAACTACCAAAAACACTTGAATTTGTATATTTAGTTAGAACATCTCTGAATTATTTAATAATTTAATTTTAGTGTACATTGTAATTACCTATTAAAATTACATAAATTATACTGCACATCAAAGCAATTTTGCATGCTTAATTTATAGTTTATTTTATATCAGTATTACAATAACTAACAATTTAAAATTTTAATACAAAGTGTATTTGTGACTGGGCAAATATTTTTCTGTGATTTCTATTTGTCATGAAATAGCTTGGAACTCAATACTATAATTGATTTTAACTGAATCAAACATGTCATTTTCAAAACCCATACTTTTTTTTTTCTGTTTTCTGCTTGTTATAGATAGGTCTTTAGAAATTCTGTCAGGTACAAGTAGAAATTTAAAGGACTCAAAATTATATTTGATAATTCCCAGCCTTTTAATTCTGGTTTCTGTCTTCTCACCTCACAAATGGTGGGATCAAATTTATCTGTATGTTTCTATTGTGAGTGAGGAAGTCCTGGAATCCTCCCTGTGTGGGTTAATATTGGTGGTAATCATAATGACAGAAATTAGTTATGATGAAGATGACGATGAGTATAATAATAATTTTTGGCTTTCTTAATCAACAGCACTAATTCATAGGTAGTATTGATCAAGGAACTAAAGTTAAGAGAAATGTTTTAATCAGCCAGTCTTTGCCTAAAGGAAGCAGGACACAGACACGGGGAAATTTAATGCTTTGCCTACTTTGTATAGGTGTGATTAATGAGGCTATTTGTTTCGAACTAGACTTACAAAAATAAATTTAGTGTTCTAAAATTGAATGTTTTTCAGGAAAATATGTTTACAATGTTGAAATAGCTTCTTTGTTACCAAACTCTTCCTTAAAATATTGAAACAAAGTTCTATCATTTGTAAAATACTAGCATTTCTTACTTTATAGTGTGCTCTATTGATCACTGTTCATTAAGCAGATAATATACATCTGGAGAAAGAACTCACTTATGTGCATTACTAACTGTTGTAAATTGAAGAGTGCATGTTAAATTCTAGGCACCTGGGGAAATTCTGGTTGATTTCACATTTTAAAAAATAAGAAAGTGAAATTTTTTATAAACAGCAGAGTGACGGCAAGACCAGCACGTAGACTGAGAGAGGAGAAACACAAGGACAGTGAGGGTAGAGGCAGAATTATTTAAAACAGTAATTATCATATTAGTAGTGGGATGAAAAGTTAAAATTGGAAGTTCTTTAGTAATATTGAGAGGAGGGATCTGTTTTCATCAGAAAGTGGAGTCTATCAAATGCTCTAGAATGGGAGCACGTTTGAATTGTAAAAACGTGTAGCTAAAAATATACCCTCAATTTGTATTCTTCTATCTCTTTTACCAAGTAACTGAAAGTTGTTTTTTGAAAAAACATTTGCTGGAGAAGCACTGTCTTGTGAGTGGTACGATCTCCATGTAGCCTCCGCTGACATAGAACAGAGAGCTGCCCCACTTCCCCCGTGAGCTTCCATTTCACGAGCTTCGTGGGCTCCATTTCATTCCTTTTTCATTCGCTGACATAAACGGTCAGGTTCTCCGTGGAGAAGAGAGTAGTAATTGTGCCCTTCCGCGGCATTTACGTATCTGCCGCAGTTTTGGCATCCTTTGCGAACGTCGCTGGTTTGGCCAAGGACTGTCTCTGCGGCGGCCACATCCTCCCCAGCGTACTCCTTGGCTTCCTAAGCTGGTCTGGCATTTGCAAGGGCTCCAGCAATTAGAATTTAAAAATATAACAGTGATTCTGTGAGTAGGTATATAAAGACCTCGACTATAAACACACCCTTTGTGTTTGAGAGTTATAATCAGTTCTTCATCTATGACAAACTTTTAGAAGCATACATGTCTGCCTTTCATATTAGTTTTACATTAAATTATAAATCTATGGTAAAAGCCCAAAGCACTGCATTCATATCGCTGAAAATTAGATTTTTTTTTTTTTTTTTTTAAACCGGGAATTGAATTCAGGACCTTGCGCTTGCCAGGCAGGCACTTATGCCACCAAGTTATATCCCCGGATGAAAATTAGATTTTAAGAAACAGCTTTTAGGAACTATTGCTCCATTTTGTGGCTAAATATAAACATCATGGAATTATTTCTTACTGTATAACCCTATTAATCTCCTCCTTGATTTTGAATTTCTAGCTTAGCATCATTTTTCATGAATTATATCATTAACCATAGTCAAGATATTCATATTTATGTTACTCTTGTCTTTATAGAATTTCTCACAAAAATGTATGTAATTATTATTTTTCTGAATGCATTGTTCTCTGTTCATATTTTTCCAATTTCATTCTTCTAAATCTGAAGCTACTAGAAAGTCTTCATCTTCTCTTTAAAACTGTTTGCTATTATTATTGATTTATGAATTTTAGTGTACTTAGTGAGGTATCTGCAGTGTTTTCTCTGTAGCATATTTTTGCCTTAACACTGTTATCTAATTTATCTAATTTCCTTCAACATTCTCAAAAATAAATATATATTCTCTTACTGAGATTTTAGTTTTAATAATTTGGAAGAATATTATGTTCCCTGCATATCTCTTTTTACTTTACTGATTTCTAAGTAGGATATTACATGGATTGAGACCAGTGTTTCCCTTCATCAGTAGTTGTTGAAAAGGGAAATTTTTGTTTGTTTGTTTTCCAGTACCGGGAATCGAACTCATAACCTTGCGCTTGCCAGACAGACGCTGTGCCGCTGAGCTGAATCCCCAGCCCTCTGGGAAAATATTTTCCAGGGCAAGCTATTTTTTGCATTTATTTGATAAACATCATTAAATAGGTATTTCTACTATAAGATATTCTACCGAATATTTGCCGAGGTACTCTGTAGAATAGATGGTGGCCATTTCAGTACTTTTTATGTTCGCCCTTTCTTTTCCCACTTCTCCCTTCCCTGGCCCTCTCCGTGTGTGCGTGTTAATGTGGCTGTTTCTCCCTTTCACACGAGCTTCTAGTTATTCTTTTAGTGGATGAGGATAGGTGATGACAGGGCAGAAAGAAATCATTCTTAGAAATGGAGTATATGTTTTAGGGGAACGATATAGAAATAATATAAATTCCAGCGATTAACACTACGCAGGCGAAAAGTATAGAAAGCAGCAGATGAAATAGAGAAAACTGAAGGCATTCCTCGGATAGTTCTTTCTGAGAAGATGACTTTTTTTCTTTCCTTTTTGGTGCCAGGAATCAAACTCAAGACCTTGTGCTTACGAGGCGGGCACGTGTGCCGCTGAGCTACATCCCCAGCCCTGAAGATGACGTTTGGTCTGAAACTTACACGAAAAGAGGGCGCCCGACAGGTGAAGGTCAGAGGGCGGAGAAAAGGTTGTAGTAGACGCAGAGCTTGAAGGTGGAAAGAAGACTTTTGTTTCCGAGGAATTTAGACTTGGTAGTGTGATCAGAGCAAAAAGTCTGAGGGAAGAGTGGTGGGTAAGGAATCCGGAGTGAGGCGGTGATAGCATTGTGTAACGCCCGTGTGAGCTTGGATTTTACCAAAAGCGCAGGGAGAAGCTACTGCAGGTATCCGAGCAGAAGGATGCCGTGAGTATTAAATGGTCATGCTGGCTGCTGTGTGGGGAATGGCTAATTAGAGGGCAAGAATAGAAGGTGCAAAGCATGGAAGAACTATTGATGAGTTGAAAATCTCTTGGATTGGGGTGGTAGAGAAGCAAATGAGACATGCTTTAAAAACACACGATGTGCTGGTGGATAAGGTCTGGGGGTGCAACAAAGACAAGGATAATTCCTAGTGTAGAGTAAACAACGGAGGCAACGGGGTTTTCTTTATTGAGCAGAACTGAGGCGGAGGGTGGGAGGACCACAGGAAGACCAGACCGTAATTCTGTTTTCAAACCTCAATGGAGAGATCACGTAGATATTTGTGCCTATACTTTTCAAGCTGAGAAAAGGCTTTCAATGATATTAGAGTATTATGGGATTGCATAGGTTGACCAGAAGAATAGATTTGTTAGGAAGAAAGGAATGACGCAGGTCAAGCCCTGGAACCAACGTATGTTTTGAAATTTTCAAAGTAATAAGCTAGAAGTTTTAAATTACTGAATGACTTGAGCAATGGGCATATTAAAGAGATTTATGATCCCCCAAGAATTTATAGATCACAGTTCTGAGGAAATGAAAGAACAAAGATAATAGGTCAGAGCAAACACAGATGCTAGAATCATATTCTTAATCAAGAGATACTCTCATGTTGGTAAAACGCTGGAGCCAAATTATTTAGAAGCAGTTAAACTGGTAAAATTTTCTACTCACTTCTTACTTTCTTCAAAAAAATTATCATTTAACTTCACATATATTGTAGCATAATGTTGTTGATATTCTGAGAGGACAACTGGAGCATAATTAATGATGAGTCAGACAAGGAAACTACAAAGTCATCTAAGTTATGCACTAGGTGAAACTTTTACATTCAGAGCTCTGTTAGAAGAGACACTTCAATGCCACACAGAATGCAGAAATTTCCTTTAAAATGCTGCTGCTATTACCAAGCATGCAATATTTCATAAATTCCAATTTGATGATCCGTTTTGGCACTTAAGACAACTGAATAGAAATCCAGTAGTTTCACGATAAGAAAATTGACCTGAATAGAAGTATCTGTCAGTCACCCAGCCATCTATCCCCAAGTATCCATCTATATCCATATATTATGCTAAACTAATCAGCAATTTATATTGTCCTCCACAGATGGTTTTTATATAGCTTGAATATTTTTAAAACACTTTATTCTTCATTTCCAGAGGTAAATATTGTATCCTTGTTGTTACAATTTTTCCACAACAACTGAGAAATAAGCATAATGAAGTGATTCCATTTAGCCATCTACTAAATTAGAGTGGCTCTTGAGAATAAGATTTTGTCATAATTTACAAAAATCATAAATATTTAATGAACCATTAAGAAATTAGTAGATACATAACAGTATGTGTTATGGTTATTAGTGTATGATGCCAGCATGTTTTCACTAGGCAGTAACCGGTGGGTGAGTTGGCCGTAGCTCCTGTGTTATGAACTGTGTCTGATCCCACTCCGACTCCATGGTGCTCCTGATGGTGACGGTGTACACCCACAGTCCTGCAGACTTACAAAGGAAAGCTGGATTGCTGGAGCCAGGGAGTACTGACAGATTTCAGCAGCCTCTTATTGCCGATATAAATTTGACTTAGATTAGCTAATAGCAGTTTGGACCATTCTTTGAGCAATGACCTGATGTATTGGTGGTAAAAAGCAATGTGTATTAGTTTTTCTGGTGCTGGAATACAGTACCCCACAAGCACAATTTAAAGCAGAAGAGTTTTAATTTAACTCACAGCTCCGGATATTCATTCCCAGGTCATTTGGCTCCAAGGTAGAAATATCAGGGCAGAACCACATAGAGCAACAAAGCTACTCTGTTTACCCAGAAACAGAACAGGAAAGCAGTTCCAGAGAAGAATTGTCTAGGGACTAAGACAGTACCCAAGTCCATGCACGTGTGACCTACCCAGAGGTGTACTTTAAGAATCTGCTAGGCATTTCTTCATCCAATGAAGGGGACAGATCAGGACTAACATTCATGTTAGGGAATGGAGAAAAATGGTAATAAAGTTGAGACAGATAAGAAAGGATCAGAATCACTGCAGGAGGATGACAGCATAGAAATAAAATTTTACCAATATTTAGTGAAACTTTTTCTGAACACATGGACCACTTGAAAATCTGTTGCTAGAATTAAACAGATAATTTTCAAAGAGAGTTGTGAAGAAATATAAAAACCCTCTAAAATTTTTTGTCTATGTTTTCAAATACAATTCCACATTTCAACCATTCTACTTTTATGTTCTTAATGAAATACATAATTATTCATTATTAAACATTTGATAGCTTGGATATAAAAAGTACCTAAAACTGTACACCATTGAAACTAAACACAACTTTAATTTTTGTACTTATATTTTAAAAACTCTACTTATATATTTTAACGTTTATAAATAAAGATAATATATTTTGAAGACTATTAAGTATAGCATTATCTGATGTTTTTGATAGTAGAAATAATTCAAAAAACAATGACAACAAGCACTTTGAAACCTTGTTTGAAAAACATTAAAATTATTTAGACATGTAAGTAAAGCAGAATAAGTATATTGCTTTTTAAATGACTATTTTAAAAGATGATTAATAAATATCAATACTACAAATCATAAAAACCACAAAATTTTATGTTTTTCTCATGTAGAAGGACTTATTTAGACAATGAATAAATGAAAGGACTCTGTGGTTCCCTCCTCAGCTGTCAAAAGTTTTACATTCATATTCCTAGCTTTATTTCCTCATGATGTACCATAGTGAAATCAATGAAGAAAAAGTAAATCCTACCAAGAAAGTGATTTCAACAAATCTATCTCCAACTTAATTGATAGAAGCTTCAAATTAATTACATATAACAATTACACATTTGGAGTCTACTATGTAGAAGGCCCACTGCTGGAAATTTTTTTTCATAGTGCTCTAAATAGTTTTGCTTCCTTATTAATTTATTGTTTCAAGCAAATATAGATTATTGGAGTTCTGAAAAATGGTAGGGCTGCCAGACCAACTTAATCCAGAGAGGTCATTTGTTTGTTACCCTCTCTGAAAATGTTCAGGCTACTTTGCATACCAAATAGCTCAAATTGGGAAGACTTATTAATTCCATAGCAACCAGGTCAAATGTGAACATAATACAAATTGAAGCTCAGTATCGTTTTTATGAAGTCATATTGAGAGTCACTAATTTTACAAATTAGGTACTTACTCATTAGAAGGTGTGAGATTTTTTATTAAAAAATACAAAGCATGAAACTATTTAAACTTGCATGAGAGCCACAATCACATTCTCCTATCCGTTTTAATAGTTTTGCTTACTGTGACAAATGAGCATTTCTTTTCATAACTATGTTTTTTATTGTTGTTGGTTTTTTTTGTACTGGGAATCGAACTCAGGACCTTGCATGTACCAAGCAAGGTGCTGTGTCTCTGACTATATTCCCTGCCCTACTTTTTAAAACTAAAATAATAATGTTTATGTGAAGAAAATTCCTATTTCTCTTGAATGTTCTCCATAATCTGCCTTCTTCAAATTGGTTGGAGCTTGTCACACTTAGATTTTTGAGATCAAAAAAGCTGTTTTTCCAAACTGAACTTTGCTTTAAATATAAAACATAAGCAATATCCCAAAGTCTTAATGCATATCAAATAATCAGTCTCTCACTGATATCTTCAAGGGTTTCATTGAAAGATAAAATAGCAATATTCTTGATATGTTGGAGTCTTGGTTACTTTTTTCTCGTTGCTGGGGCAAAATACCAAAATCAAGGAAGGAAAGGTTTATTTAGCTCACAGTCTGTGGAGGTTTCAGTCCATGCTCGCCTGGCTCCAAGTCAGAGTGACACATGGCAGAAGGCAACCGTTCATGGCAGCAAAAAACAATAAAGGCAACAAGAGCAAAAGAGGGGGCTACAGGTGGGGAGAGCAAACCTCTTTCCCTCCTTTACATTGTAAGCAGACTTCCTGCCCCAGGGCGGGTGTAGCACTCACACCCATAATCCCACCATTGGACCATAAATCAGTCATAAACTCTAGAAGCCCACCCCATGACTGCATGAGGCTTTAGGGGGACATCCAGACACAAACCATAACAGTTGGTAAATACATTACTAAAATTAATTTTATGTTATTCTTTTCATTTTTAAAATGTGACTAATAGAAAATTTATAAATCTATAAATTATATTTCATTTATAAATTTGGTTAATTACATATATTTTACATTACACTTTATTTCCTCAGTGCTAGGGCATATAGTATTAATGCTCCATTTTTAATAACTAAATGATATTCCTGTATGTTAGTTTATGATAGCATGATTTATTGTATCATTCTAATTTTGGTCATTTTGCTGCTCTTATTGTTTTTCCAATTCTAGATAATGCTATAGTAAAAAGATTGATATTTATAGCTTTTTATTTTTACTGAATTACTTAATGATAACAAAGTATTAGATATGTATGGAGATAAAGGTTATAAATATATATGCTCATGCATTTCATGAAAGAGTTATAATTATAGTGTCTACAGCTATAGTTTAGAATATCAAGCATATATTAGTATATCAGACCCATCATTCCACAATGAGTTAAGGTTTGAAAATTGCTTTTTTATACTTATAGATTACTTTAAATTATATTTGTATTTTCTATAGGTGAATAATAGATGTTTGTATATATTAATCTATCTTATGCAAAATTCTCTTACATTTCACCTGTTGATTTGAATTAGTTTGAATAAATTTATATAAACTAACAAGTTAAATAAGTTTCTTTAATCTGAAAAAAATTTGTCTACTTCAATGAAAGAAGTGAGTATATGGATTTGATTTCACAAATAACAAATGCCTATTCTAGTTCAAGTATTGTGCTAGTAACTTCATTTACTTATTCATTTATTTATTTTAGGAGCAGAAATTGAACTCAGGACCCTGCACTTGCCAGGCAGGCATTGTGCTGCTGAGCTATATCCCAGTAACTCCAAATATATACCTTACTTTTCTATTCACCTTTCATAAGTTTTATTAATTCCATTCAAATAACTGAAATAAGGAAGCTGTAAAAGTGGGTCTTGCAGATTTTCTGTTTCAAAATTACTCCACACACTGCAAATTATGAAAGTTTGGTGGAAGACTCAGAAGATGGGAATTAAGAGTGTAGTCTCAGAATCCCTGAGAGGTACTTGATAACAGGGGAAAAAACCTGGTCAAGAAGCCTCTTGCATCAAGCTATAAATAGTGAATTTAAATAATTTCTTTGCTCCATAACAGAACTTCTGATCTTACCATAATTTGGACTCCATAACAGATGAATTACACTGGAGCAAAACAAAATTTATGAAGGAATTTTTATGCATGTCTGTGTGAATAGTATTAATTTTTTCTTTTTTTCAATTTATATGGTAGTACAAATCACATCAGTTTATATAATAGTACAATTTATCATAGCTAAATCATGGAAATAACTCAAATGCCCATCAACTGAGGAGTGGATAAAAAAAAAAAGATGTGGTATTTTTATATTATGGAATATTACTCAACTATAAAAAAGATAAGCGAGGCTTTTATAGGTAAATGGATGCAACTAGAGACCATATTCATAAGTGAAATAAATCTGACCTGCATGTATAATAAATTGAGAGATATTTCTAAGGAAAACATTCCTGTTATATTTCAACTGCATCAATGCATAATCAATCAGATGCAAGTTATATATGAAAACCATTTTAAACAATCAAAATGTGAGTATATGGATTTGATTTCACAAATAACAAATGCCTATTCTAGTTCAAGTATTGTGCTAGTAGCTTCATTCTGAAGCTGCAAGACCTGATTCTAGCTTGACTGAAAATACTTAAATAACTAGGGAAAGCATATTTAAGACCAAACATGAAATAAATCTCATCATTAGGCACTTACTATATTCTAGGCAATATCCTAAATTCTTTGAAGTATCTTTCATTTAATCCTCATATAAATGCTATGATATCAATATACTTATGAAAAATGAGACAGAAAAAAAGGACACGCCAAAGGATGCATAGTTAAATTGCTGGAACCGTGTTAGAAAAAATTATTGCGGGAAAAATGTTCAGGTCTCATCCTAGCAAAGTTCAGAGTAAACTTATTTTTCATCCAATGGACTTAGAGCATTTTATTCCATAGACAAAGCTCTCGCTACTGTGTTGATAGTGGAACAGTTATGAAAGTATGTTGTCATTAGATACTTAGTTCTATTAATAAACTCATATTTGTCAATAAGTTTACATATTTGTTTTCTTAGTTACAGAGAAATAAAGAAACTAACAAGTTTGTAATGCTTGGTACATTGTGTCAGCTTGAGAACTGGGAAGTTGAGAAGTTTACCTAAGTGAGTAAGCAGGTGATCAGGGTCCTCAGGCTGTAAACACCCTGAGCTCCTGGAGGAGGAGGGCATGGAGGCGCGGGCCGATAGCCAGCACACAATATAGGGAAGGAAAAGAGGCTTGCTTCCCCCAACCTTTTTCCTCTTGTTGCTTTTGCTGTCTTCTGCCCACATGAATGGTTGCCCACAGCCATACCCCCCTGCCTTGAAGCCAGCTGGTTACAGACTGAAACCTCCACAAACCATGAGCTAAAGAAACCTTTCCTTCCTTCATTTTGGGCGTTGGTATTTTGTCTCAGCAAGGACAGAAAATTAACGAATACAATTTTGAAATAATCACTCTGATAAATTTGATACTTATGTTTCTCCTTATAAAGTTATAATCTGGCAGTTTTTGATTTATGTACCATTGTTTATAACAGGCATGTTTTCATCTAAAAGAAACAATATCAGAACAAAGAGTGCCTTCATGATAGGTGTTCATTTTTGTAGCATAGCAAAATCAATGAAGATAGCCTACTGCTCCGGGTTATTTACAGCTTGCAAAGGCAGAACCATAATATCTGAGATTAATTTAATGCTTGGGGTCACAGAATGGCTACTTTAGCTCTCTCTATGATGTTAATATTCAAGGTAAAACTAAGAGGAAAGGTCTACATTCTTAAGTCTAAGAAGGTTGGCAAATCCAAGTCTGGTGTGCAGTATTTCACTGTGAAGAATTTCACTTATATGATCAACCTGTGAGTCTTAAGGGAAGGAATCATTTGATTAATGAAGTACATCATCAAAAGTTCCAGACAAGCATCAAAAGATTGAGAAATAAATCCACTAAAGGTAGAAAAATTCCAGTTTCCTGGCCTGAACATGCTGGTGGATGCCAGGCAAATGAAGTCATTTGCAGAACTGAAGTGGGTTGTCACAGATTTTTTGGTCTAATTCTTCCCAGGAGCCTATAAACAAGGAAACTGATCAGCTTAAAGAATTAAGGAAACCAGAACCATGTTCCTCTTCATTCTATTATAAATCTAGGTTTCCAAGTTGCTGGCAAGGAGCAATTAATGAATATTTGTTTCAGTAAATAAAAACTGAACATTAGAAACACTGATGAGTAGAAAGAACAAAGATCTAAAACACAGTTCAGTAGGAAGGTCTCGAATGTGGGTGATTATCCTTCTGCTGTCCTGAGGCGCACTCTTTTTGAGCAAAAAGCCAGATATGATACTGCCTGCCAAAAGGAGCAAGAGCTAAACTTAGAGGCTTTCACTTTAGTGCATAGGTTTCCAAAGCTGCAAAGCAGAGGGAGAGAAAGGATTTGTAGTATAGTGTTCAGGAAAACAGACTTATTCCCCCAGTTTGAACGAATGCATTGTGTATGTCTCAAAACATGCTGATAAAGACCTTGGAGGTGAGCGTAATTAATTTAAAGCTAGGCGCTCCCATTTAAAGACGGGTGCTCCCATGAGCTGTGCGACCTTGGCCCAGCTGCCTTGTGATTGGCATTGCCCGGACCCCTCTTAAGGAAGGGCTTTTTTTGCCCAGCTATTGAACACAGTGACTGCAGAAACCCTGGGAGGAATTTCTTGAGCTTCAGATCCTCCTCTCTCCATGCTTTCACAATAGCCACATTCACCTACTGCACAAGGCTGGGGTTGAACAGTGGAATCCTTTCCAATTTGGCCCAACCCAGGCCCATTCTGAGTCTGTTTTGGGACTGAGCACCCTCTGGAGTGCTCTAAAGCTGCGCGGTCCGTATGAAAGCTGGAGCTCTCCCTCTGTGGATCCTTGCTTTCCCTCCTGTTTCAAGGGTACTTCCTAACAATCATCTTCCGCCCTACAATTCATCTCAGACTCTGCCCCCTGTTTACTCAGACTGTAACAATATTACCCAGGGGATGCTTAGACAGTCTCATTTAAAAAATGAAGATAAAAATTCAATTTTAAATGTAGGGATTTATATTTTTTTAACAAGGCTAAGCAAGAAATATTGTACTAATATAATTTTTTTCATGTTTTGCTATTTCCTCTCCATGCTGGTTAGGCTTGAGAGCATGTGCATAAGTAAAATACATAAAAAGAAAACTTGTCTAATATCCCATAAATTGTTCCATGTGACATTAGTATCATAGGCATGTTTGTTTTACTTTAATAATTTGGAATGAATATTAACAACTCTTTTTTATTTGGCTTGGCATTTGTAGCCAAGAATTGTGTCAAGATTACACTCTAATCATATAAACTACTATTATTTTCCTGGAAATAGGATGGTTTTTGTTAAAGGATAACACTGAGTTACAACAACCCATTCTATACTTTCCGCTGTAAATATGTACTTGGCATAATAACAGCTGGCTGTGCCTCGGTAGCTGCACCTGGAGGAGACAGGAAACAGTCTTTCTGTTTGTCCATTTGGTGTAATGAATGGAAAGGTGTGTGTGAAAGTGTGGGCAAGCTGGGATTTCTTTTTATCCAAACTGGGGTTTTTAATCACCTGATACTCTAACTGGTTTTGTCACCTTACCTGAGCATCACAAGGGGTACGATACACCCACACCACTCTCCCATTAGGAAAGCATGTATTTACCATGCGGAATGTGGGAGTTACTCACAGTGGCTGCTTCTGGGGAAGGCACAAGCCCATTTGTGTGTTCACTCACTTGGGAGACAAGCGGCAAGGTGTGTACAGGAGATCCAAAGTAGCCACAGGTGAATTTTACACATGAAATGCTCATTGCTAAATTTCTTTGCATTTAGGATTTATTTTTTTAAAAGTGTTCTTTTGATTTTTCTCATAGAAGTAGCCCAATTCATTACAATTGTACCTGAAAACTTTTGGAGATCAAAAGCGAATCATCAGATTACTCATGCATAGGTGGTGAAGATGATAATGACTTCGATGTTGGCCATGTGAGCTAAAGTTCTTTTTTTGTTTTTTTTTTTGATCAATCTTGCATTCTTACATCTGGTAATCTGAGCAACTTTGTTGAAGATAACAATACGTAATATAACAACCACCGTTAATTCCTAACATTTTTTGAAACCCTGTATCATATTTATTGTTTTTTATTGTTTTGTTTTTGTCTATGTTGTTATTTTTAAATTCTCTTTTAAATAAAAAAAGCAAAAATAAAATATATTATAGAATCATAGAAAAAAAAAGAGACAAATTTCTTATGTCAATGAAACAGAGCAAGAATCTACCAACACAGACCCAGGAAATACAGATCTCCTTGGTTCAGGTGACAGAGAAAACAGCAATGTGAGTATATATTTGACTAGTCAAAATGCTACAAAATGGTCGTGCAACCAAATGAAACAATACAGTGTTAGAACTAGGACCAAAAATATAGTGAGGATCTTGGCAGGGGTTAAACCTAAAAGATAGAAGGCCAGCACTGCCATTTAATGTAGGAAATTGCTTTTAACAGAAAAAATGCTACATGATACTGTGAAATACACAAATATTGAAATACAAGTAACATATTCTGTATGACCAATAGCCATATTCAAAAATGTATTTATTACAGCACCTCACTAGCTGAATGGAAAGCACTTGTAGGACTGCTGTGCTGAGCATGGCTTTTACATGGTAATCATAGCAATGTAAAAGGCTTGTAGAAAAGCAGTGAGTTTGGGCTTGAGGTTTGTAAAAAAACAATAACACTGAAGATATTTAGTTTCCTTCACAGTTGCCTGAGGTTGGATGACAAAACCATCTTCTAAGAACAAAAACAAATCTGATAATCTGAGAGCCATCCACTCCTTGTTGGAGAGATTTATAGTCAATTGTCAAAAAATTTACATACCATCTGAATATGTGTCTATCCATGAATAGCTTGCACATTTCATGGTCACTCTAGCTTCAGGCAGTATATGCAAGAACAAACAAACAAACAAAACCCTTCAAAATATGGCGTAAAAATGTATGCCCTTGTAGATATGAAGATTTATTATGCCTTCAGTTCAGAAATTTACCCTGGAACTCAGCCACCAGGTCTTTTTCATGTAGTAATAAACTGAATGATGTTGTGAACAGACGTGTTGCTCCCATCTCCAAAACTAATCAGAGTGTGACACTCAACACTTGGCTTACCAGTTTCCAATCAATGTTACATTTGCTAACAGAGCACAAGCTGACCAGCATAGGAACCGTTCTTAGGAACAAAACAGATATGCCAAATGAAATGTTGCAGTTTCAAAACAGGAATTGTATAGTATAATCTCTAGATTTCAGAAAGATATAATATTGGTCTTGTATATGGCAAAGAAAAACAAACTGATGATGTCAACTGCAGTGGCTTAATAACTGGTGGTCAATTTATAACCCCCAGCTGAACTGAGCAAGCATGGTGCTGGGTGTGTGAGGCTCACCTGGGGATTTTTGCCAGCAGCATAAGAGGCTTAAGAGGCAGAACTGGAGAAGAATAAGGAGGCTGTTGGGAGCTGAGAGAGGCTATTGGGTGCTGGTAGAAGCTGTAAGGAGCCGTTGGTTGTTTTGGAAGAGCTCGTCATGCTGGCTTTCCTGATGAACTTGGCTGTTTTCATCCTCTGGGAGCTCGGGACCTTGTTGGAACCTAGAATAGCTTCGGTTCATTTTGAGGGAGCTCTGGTCCTCACTGTGAGCATCACTTCCTGGCTCTGGAGGGGGAAAAGTGCACAGCTTAGTCTCCTGAATAAGCTTGCTGCATTGGCTTTCCTGATGGGAATTCAGCTGCCTTCACCATTGGAGGAGCTCAGGACCTCACTGTTGCTGAGGATGGCTGTGGTACCTTCTGGGGAAGCTCTGGTTCTTGCTTTGAGCATTGCTTCCTGGCTCCAGTGCAGATCCCTCAGCCTGCTAGCACAGATCCGTCATCCTGTTAGCACAGACTTCCTAGATTCCACCCCTGACCTTTGGGCCTTTGCAGTGCAGATCTGTAAAATAGTCCTTCATGAGATATTGTTATGGGCTCTGGGCCTCTAGTTGGATTCGTGGGAGGCATTGTTATGAGCTTTAGGTCTTCATTTGGACTCATGCAGGACATTTCTGTGGGATCCAGGCTCTCAGCTAGTTTCCTTGGTCTTAGTGTGTGGACAGATTTTCTGTACTATTTTGTATATCATTCTTTGGGTGACTATTATAAGTAATCTTATAAAATGTGTGTCCTGTATTATACTGTTTTCCCTTGCAAAAATGTCACCCAAACCAACACATCAACCTTGCACCATGATGGGAATATTGATAAGGAAACCTTGACAAAACAAAACCTGAGATGGCAAATTTCTACAAAAGTACAAAAGGCAGAGTAGATGTTGTTGGTAAATTATTGTTGGAAGCAACTATGATGTCACTTGAAACAGAAAGCATTGGCTAATGGTTGTGTTTTACTCAATCTTAAATGTGTGTGGCATAAATAGTTGGATAGTTTACAAGAAAATAACAAGTGCAAAATACCATGGAGAAACTTTTTTAGAGTATTGGGACTGGAACTCTTAAGTGATCATTCACAGCTAAGGAAAAACAGAATGTTTCTGCCCAGGTAACTATGCAAAAACCCCCAAAAAACTGTGGAACACACTAGCCCTGACAGTGAATAAGTAGGCATAGCATCACAAAGACCTACTGTGACAACAACAACACCAAAAAGATGTCAGCTGTGCCCTACGGGAAAGTACAGGATAACAAGATACACATGCTATCCGTGTAAGTGTTACTTGTGTATGGAACATGCAGTTTTCATGTGTGATGACTGTTTTGGATGAGACAGTTGAAGCCAAGATTGTGTCATACCTTTTATTTGTATTTACAGTGTAGTTCACATGAGTATTTATTTCTGATCGTACCTTTTAGGTTACGTAAAAAGTAAAGAGCTGGTATGAAAATGCTGATGTGTATTCCAAGCACTCATTATATATTTGATATATTATTTATTAACATTTTATTTTCCTGGTAAGTGCACATTGTGCAATATAGTAGGAAGTGCCCGATAAAAGGAGAAGATAAAAGAGGTGACAAGAACGGCCTGCCACAAAAGAAAGGGAAGCTCAGCCCATGTGCTCTCAGTGTAAGTGAGACGTGTTGATGGAGCATGCGGTTGTCATGTATGAAGACTGCCTTGGGTGTGACGGTTGAAGCAAAGATTATTTTTGTGGTAGAGTTCCATTAATATATTCATTGTAGTTCACATAGGAATTTATTTCTGATGTTATCTTTTAAGTTTTGTAAGGAAGTACACAGTTGATGCGAAAATGTTGACGTTTATTCTAAATATGCAATATATACTAAGAATTTAATACTTTACTTGATTGGCATTTTATGTTCCTGTTAACTACGCACTGTGTGATATAATAAGAACCTCCTGACAAAACGGCAAGGTCAGCGAGATGTCAAGTATGTTCTACCAAATGGCCAAGAAAGCAAAATACATGTGCTGCCGGTGTAAGAGAAAAGCGTGTACAGAACACGCCATTGTCATATGTGAAGAGTGCTTTAGGTGTCATAATTGAAGTAAAGATTTATTTTGTCAAGTTCTACTGGTATTTTCATTGTAATTCATGTAGGAATTTATTTCTCTTGTTATATTTTTAGGCTTTGTGTACCAAAAACAGTCAACATTGAGAATTTTAATGCTTTTTCATAAACAGTATTAAAAAATTAACACTTTATTATTTGATATTTTTTCCTGTTAAGTACTCAGTCTTTAATATAATAAAATTCACAAAATTAAATTAATAATTAATTAATAGAAATATTCTGAGGAATAAACGTGGGTATTATACACCCACAACAATGCCCCTTTGTGACAAAATTGGCATTATACTCTGCGTTAGCTTTCCCTTTCCTTCCTTCCTTCCTTTTTTCTCCCCGCTCTGCCCCTTAATTCCTTCTTTCTTTTTTTTCTTTCTTTTTTCTTTCTTTCTTTCTTTCTTTCTTTCTTTCTTTCTTTCTTTCTTTCTTTCTTTCTTTCTTTCTTTCTTTCTTTCATAATGGGAACTGAACTTGAAGAGTGCTGAGCCAATATATATACATATATATATTGAGACCGGGTCTTCCTAAATTGCACAAGTTGGCCTTGAATGTGGGCCATCCCTTCTCAGCCCCTGAGTAGCTGGAATCGCAGGTATGCACCACCACGCCTGCCTAAAAGGGGAACTTTATTCTAATATTTTCAAGTGGCTACTTTAACTGTAAAAACACTATTTGCAATTAACTGTAATTAATGCTTACTTTGAAATGTTTAATTATATTATTAAATTAAAATTATTCACCTGAGATTACATGTAAAAGTACGTTCTTCTTTTTTAAACATTCTACAGAATACTTTTAAATATTGCACAGTATATATATTATCATCTTGCCTCAACCACTTTTCAGCATTACTGTCACTAGAAATAAAAAGACATGGATCATGAAATATCTGGAATGCACTGTTACAAAAACCTTTGAATGAGTTTAACTGATTGCAGCTTTATTTCTCTTCTACTTATTGTTGCCAAATTAATCTTCTGAAAACAATGAAATATTACTTTGCTTTCTTCCTTGACAGCACATCATTTGCCAAGCAGTCTGCATTCATTAGTCTGACACAGACACTCTTGAATTGATTGACTGTTTTTAAGTTTTTACACAATTCCTAAAATGAGCTTTGTACTCCACACAAACAAGAGGGTCATACAGTGTTGCTGTGAACATTTGCTGTGGTACCTTTCGCGTGCACTTTGTATGTCTGAAGCTATTTCCTACTTTATGATTCCAGCCTGTGAGCCTCCACTCTGCCAGGACACAAGAAACATGAAATCAGGTTCCGATCAGATGCACTCATTCAAAACATCAGAAGACAAAGGTGAGGAAAAAAGTCACTTGTTGAAGTAAATTCAAGTGATGGGATTAAGATAATTAGCATTCAAAAGTAAAAATATAAACTTTTCCTACAAAACTCTCAATTTTGTATTCTATGCAAAATAGATTTATTTTACTATAGTCTGTTGCTCCTGCTAATCTTTTCAATGTGACTTATGCATCCACAGTATAGGAACCTGCATTTTAAATTTCCAATTACTTTCTATTGGATAATCAAATATGTTCTTCTAGGATTTAGTTCTTGCAAATTTTACAATAAAACTTTTATCACCACTTCCAACTTTTCATTCTTAAAAATAATCTTTTTGTCTAAAACTACATATTCTTAATTTTTTACCCTAACCTGTCATTGCCTTTTTGACTTTATATGATACATTTTCTACTCACAAAACTCTCAGATCTGGACATTTCCTCAAACTAAAAAGAGTGATGTTATTTTTCCATATTTCTTTCCTTGTTGATTTAATGTTCTTATATATTGATGATGCTAAAATATATTTTTCTGACTTCTAAGATTTTGCAATATTGCTCCAAAACTTTTAAGATATAAGTGTTGAGGATCTCATCATATTTCTAAATTTCCTAAATCTTGAATAAAACATTTCCATCCCAGCTTTCTTGTTTTTATATTGCTGTTAGCCTTGCGATAGTACCATCCTGAAGGGTCTGTCCTCAGACATTTCTGGATCAGACAGTCATAACCAATGAAAACATGAATTTCATGAAAAATCACATAATTAGACTCCAAACAACTGAATAAGAAGTGAATAGACATTAAGGATTTTCCACAGTTAGATATATATGACTTTTATTTTATGTCAGTCAAAAAGAAACTACAGTAAAATAATGACTCCAATCAAAATTACAAGGGGTTTAGGATAGAATCTTAAGAATATCTTAACCTTAGAAGTAGGATAACCATAATTGTATCCAGGGTCAAATGGGAGAGAGAAAATTTTCCATATTAATTTCAAGATTTCTAATCTTATTAATATTCTTAATATTATTTCTAGCTTTTAATATTATGAAATGCAGGTAAAGTAGAGCTGTAAGCAATAAGATATGTGGATCTTTTATAAATTGTTGGACAGAGCCAAGACACGTAATCCTTGTAGTTTTACTTCTCTAATGCTTACAGTATAAAATTCGTGATTTATTTTAAAATTCCTTTCAGTGAGAACAAGCAGATGAATTCAACGACAGCTTTATTTTATGGTGGTAATAACTTTAGGAGCTACTTTGATCTGGAGGGTCTGCTGTTGTGTAGGATCAATTGTATTACATAAAATCTCTACCCCCAGCTTGTGCTGCTGACATTCAAAACTCAACATAAGAGCAGGTGGACAAGACACGGACTAAGGAAAGGCCCTGCGTGCTGTTTGCGGAGAGCATGACACGCACTGGGAGACGTCTAGAGGATGTTCGGCATTTGGTGAGGAGGACGGAGATGGCGTAACAATCCCAGGAGCCCTGAAAGTCTCGGCAAAGCCCTGGTGCAGAAGGAAGGAGACAATAAAGAGATGACAATGCACTGCTACTTCTGTCACAGAAGAACAGAATTGCAGCATGAAACCTCAAATGACTTTTTATGGATTAAATTTTGCAATATATATGAAGTTCTTTTCTTCAGGAAGAGACAGGTGACTCGCAATCTTAAAGAGAAGCATAAATTATGTTCATAATGACCTACTTACAACCAAGGCAGTGTAGACGATTGCTCATTTCAGAGAGATATCTGTCAAAGTGATCAGCACAAATACATGCTGGTGTGTAAATAGTTATAATACATATGGTCTCCAGAGATACAGCTATTTCAGAAACAAGCAGAAGTGCAGTGTTCTCCGACAACCTATAGCTGAGGCTCTCGTCCAGACTGAGAAGGCCGTGGAGAATGCATGACTGAGAGAGAATGGCATGTGGAATGAAATCCACAGGAAGAAAAGAACAAACCAGGTACAAAAGCAAAAAAGCAAATCAGCCGTGACTCTCAACTCAGCTCAGTGTGTACGCGAAGGCCGGGGCAGGAAACACCGGAGCCAGGCTAGAAATCCGAGGTCGCTGAGGGGACCCATTGGTTCCATGACTTTAATTAATTGGAAACCAGGGGCTGGGGCTTTAGCTCAGCGGCAAAAGCGCCTGTCTGGCATGCGCAAGGTCGTAAGTTCGGTTCCCGGTACCGAAGAAAAACAAAACAAACAAACAAACAAAAATTAATTGGAAACCACTGCAGAAATATAAGCACAATGCAGGCATATGTGTGTTTGTTTGTTTGTTTGTTTTTCCAGTACCTGGAACTGAACTCACAACCTTGTATGCTTTTATTTTTAAAAATGATAAATCTGGCTAAAATAGGAAGATTTCATTAGACAAAACAAAAGTAGAAGGAGAAAGATCAAATATGAGGCCATCTGGAGGCACCCTTAGCTTCTATAACAGCTCTTAAGTGCTTATCATGATAATTTTCCCCATACATCAAGCTTTTAGAAGTCAGAAGACAGGCCCCAGCAGGTGGGCTACCTGTCTGCCAACTTAGACATTTAGATATTGCCTGTTTCTGGATTTCCCATCTGCTTGTCCGTTAAACATTCCTATCTCCATTTTTCTGACACCATGTGAGTGCTTTGCCTACTGCGCTGATTCCTTCTCCTACTCCGTGTTTTAAATGCTCTTTGCCAATTCACTTTACACTTTTTTTGAGTGAGGCCACTTCTCAAATACGTGTATTGAATCACTACAACATAGGACTGAGGAAAAATATGCATAAAGACTTTGTAAAAGCTAGGCCAGATCAATAGGTTAGGAAGTTATTTAACATAAAAAGGGTTGCAGTGTTCTACATACCGTAAGGTGGGGGCCAAAGCACAAAGTGAAGTAAGATCTGCTGCACAGCTCATACTAGCGAGGAAAATATGAAATTATTTGATAAAAGAGATTCGTCCACACTTGGTAATGTTACATCTCTTACAATGTGAGACTCTAAGTGAAATAGTGACGTATCCTCACAACATCCTTGAAATAAATATAATGCTGGGTTTCACCTAATTGTTTTTGAAGGTGTCTGTTAAAACCTAAGTATTGGGAGGTATTACAGAGTTATTACAAAAATAATTCTGAATGTCACCTAAGTATATGATTTGATCCAGAAATCAGTATAGAGTACAAAAATTACAATAAATAGAGAATAAAAGATAAGATGTACTTTCTTGAGAAGAAACTGATATGATGATAAACTTTTAACTATATCTAATATTCACCTCCTGAGAACCTAAAGTACCCATCACATGTAGTGTATAATTAAATTATGCTACAAAGGTGAAAAAAATGAGCACTGCAGCAGAGGAGATAGTAGTATCAGCCGTGATCTTCAGTGCCGTCCTCTTTTCTCCCACCCCTGCCCTACCACAAGCACTCTTGGTTTCTGCTGGATTTTTGATAAAAATTGGATGAGTGTTAAAAGTCATACAATATGCACAAAGCAACATTAGTGATGTGTACAGATAATGGATAAGTTTTTAGATTGAAATTAGGACAAATTACCAGATCTCCCGTTAACCCAGTGTCTTGGTTACGTTTCTCTCATTGCAGAGAGAAAATACCTGACAGCCAAGATTAAGGAAGGAAAGGTTTATTCAGCGCCCAGTCTGTGGAGGTTTCAGGGCTGGCTCCGAGGCAGAGCGGCACCCCACAGCAGGCAACTGCTCAGGGCGGCAGAAGAGAGCAGAAACGGGAAGAACGGCAGCAAGGAGCTTCTTTCTCTTCCTTACTGCGCAAACTATCCGCGCCAGGCCGGGTGCAGCACTCACACCCATCATCCCAGCATTGGGCCACGGATCAATCATAAACTCCAGAAGCCCGCCCATGACTGCATGAGGCTTTGGGGGGACACCTAGACACAAATCTTAACACCTAGCTTCTGCATCACTTCTTACTGAAAAAAGTAGGAGAAACCTTTGTATCAGTGGCAGGCTTCTCCAGAGAAACACAATCAGAATGTGTGTGTGCAAATGTGACTGGCTCACAAAGTCAGAGGCTGACAGGTTCCAAAAGATGCTGCCTGCAAACTGCAGACCCAGAGAACTCATGTTTGGGCTCAGTCTGTATAGAATGGAATATTACTTGGCTATAAAGAGTGACAAATTTGAGACATCTGTAGGAAAATGAACGCAGCTGGAAAATATAATGTTGAGTAAAATAAACCAGACACACAGGCTTACATACCTCATGATATTTCTCATTTGAGTGAGACATGGCACAAACAAAGAAGCCGATAGAGGATGGACAGAAAGGGACGAGGGGATGGGTCTCTGGCAACGGGGAAGTGGTCCAAGGAGCAAGGATGAGGGGGGAAGGGGAGGGGAGCGGACAGGAGAGGGACAAGGAGGCGCTGTGTACGGGAACCCAACAACCTCAGCCACTGTAAATCCCGTGTGCCACAACGCGGGCTGAGACACAGCATCCGCAAGGTGAAAGGCGGGGAGGGCGGCCAGCGGGGTGAGCAGAGGGGCCGGGCAGGGGAAGGAAGCCCAAGCTGCACTATGGGCACGTAAGTACTGCCCAAGGACTGCACGAATTGCAAACACGCACTAATCAAATTGAAGAAGGAAAAATAAAAATAACAAAAGGCTCAGAAACGCGCAGGCGGATGGTGCAGCCCCAGAGGACCCGAGCGAGCGCCCCTGCCCTGCCGCGGTGCAAGTCTCGCACCTGAAAGGCCGGGAATCTGCAGTCTGAAGTCCAGAGTCCGCAGGGAGGAAACACACGCTGCTCCGAACTTACCTTCCTCTCCCCTGTCTCCTCCTGGGGGCCCGGCCAGTGAGTGTGCCGCTCACGCCGAGGGTGGGGCCTCCTCACTGCGACCCTGCGTCTCCCCTGGAAACACACGCGCACCCCCCGGAGGAGGGGCAGCAATCCTCTCAACATCAAAACGGACACCAAGGTAACCGTCAGACCCGCGGGAAGGGTTTGGAGGCCCACGACTCTGTTCGATCAGCGTTTTGATTCAACACGTGTGGTCACATAGTCCGCTGGGTCAGCCCTAGAGCAGGGTACGTTAAGATAATCGACAGCTATTCAGCGGCCAAAGCCCTCCGATGCGCTGGCAAGGGAACTATTTAAAATTTAGCGACAATAACCGATGACTGCTCCTTTTTTCTATTCCTTTACCTTTCTTCTTTTCCTTTCTCTTTTTTATTTTTAAGTATTTTTCTCAAAACTGCTTTAAGTAATACTGCACCAAAGACATACTTTAGAAAATTCTGTGTAGTCATATTTCCTGGGAATATGCGCTTCACAGATTTTGTTTGCAGTGCTGAGGATTGAACCAGGACCTTTACACTATGCTGCATCGCCAACGCTTGATTCTCATTTTATTTTAAAAGAATTTTCATACATTGTCTCTTGCTAAGTGGTTAAGTTACGCAGACTAGGCTCAAGCTAGTGATCTTCCTCCCCAAGCCTCCCGGAGTGCTGAGATTGCAGGTGAGTGTCACCGTGTCCAGGACTTTGCAAAGTAAAGGATCAAAACGCCTGACTTTTGTGAGTATAAATTGAGGGAAAAAAAATCTAAGAGGACACATTCATTTTAATAATGGGATTCTAAGTATCTGCAGGCTTGTATTTAATCCTAGAGTATATCTCTATAACTTGTCATTTTGCATGGAAGTTTTGCTCCGCGCTACATTTCACCCTATGTTACTCTACCCATAGTGAAACAGAATAACACACAAGCACAGGTAAGTCCAGGGCATCCAAAGTCTTTGTATATTCCGGTTATATTTCAGTGTGAACAAGGTGAATGCACCCTTTCCACAGATACAATCATATATATTTAAGCATGCATAGTTTGAAATCAAGGTATGCATTTAAATTTTTCATATTAGCTGGGCATGGTGGCGCACACCTGTACTCCCAGCGTTCAGGAAGCTGAGGCAGAAGGACCGTTGCAAGTTTGAGACCAACCTGGGCTACAAAGTGAGCTCAAGCCAAGCCTGAAGTGCATAGCGAGACCCTGACTCAAAAAAAAAGACAAAAAAATAAATTTCTCACATGAACATGCACCTTCTTTGGCTTCTTGGATTAAATTATATGTCCTTAGATGTATGAATATCCTTTATGTATAGTTTGAAAACATATCAAGAAGCTAAACTTTAAATATTTTATTTGTATTTCTTGTCAGAAAAGCCAATTGTGGTCTAAATTTCTTCCAAATTATTTGAGACATTGTTTTGCCCACTAAAGGAATGAGAAAGCAAAGACATTCTAAGAATAAATGATGTCATTATTTTTCTTACTTGCAAACATTCATTTTCTTGTCAGCATTAAATGATTGGTATTTTATAGGAAAATACTCATGTTCTAAACATATGAAAAAAATTAGGGTAGTTATACAATCTCTCTGTAGGTTGAAGAAAATAATAATACAGCTTCCCAAAGGGCAGTTTTCAAGAAATTAAAATTGAGATTTTATGTATGTGCTATTTAGATTCATAGTGAGGTTACCATTTATAAGAAATATAAACATTCTTGATAATCTCCTACCTCTTTTGTCTCTAACTCACTATTATTTGTCTATTTGTTTTCCTGAGAAACTATTTTGTAGATAATAATATGTAAAATGGTAACCATTGATAATTTCCTACCATTTTGTCTGTAATTTGCTAAGTCCCCCCTAATATTATGTTATCCTTCTTTTATTCTTTAAAATAAAATTAAAAAAAAAGAAATATAAACATTCTCACATGATATATTTTCTGATACAGAACTTAGTAATAAATGCTTAGAAAGTCACTTTACTTTTAATTTGGCTGGTCCTAAAGTATTTACTAAAACTTTTTCTTAAATGTATTATATTTAAGAAAATCATTTGAAATACGTATTTTAATATCTTAAAGTACCTAAATGTATTAAAGATTTCAGTTTATTTCTATCTCTAATACCAATTTCGATGATACATAGTATGCATATGTTTAAAGCAGAAGTTATTTGATAGTAATAGAGAAGAGAATGTGTGCATAGACTCAGAATTTAGAGGCTTTAAGGGCATATTTCATGTTAGAGACCCACACATTTGCCAAAAGAGGGTTCGTCTGAGCAGTGAGCACCGAGATTGGATAGTCGCTGCTGAGCTCTGTGAGCACAACTTTTAGCCAGGTTGGGTAACTTGCACTTGCCCATACTGAAAAGGTTCGAAAAATATGTTGGCTGGCTGACTAAACAATGAGCAGGCTTTTCTGAGCATCAGTGTCCTCGTTTACAAGATAGTCAATAAAGTAGGCACCTACGATTGCTTTGCATTGTTATTTGTGTCATTATTATTACTACTATTGCTTTGATGTTATTAGGACTGTAGCATCCAATTAATATTTGGTGCCACTAAATACTGCCAGCTCTTCTAGTTGGTGGACCAACACTGATACTCAGTCCATACACCTCCTAGCTTCCACAAGGATGCAATCTTAGTGCATGTTTAAAACAAGTAAAATAACAAAGATAAAGTTACACCTCTTCTTTGAAAGTCAAAATAACTTGTTCAAATTCTTATAGAATATCATACCAGTGACATTCTATTATTACATGACTAATACACAATTAAATAACATCCACATTTACAGTATTTCTGAAGAAATTTTAATACATCATTATATTTGCGTTTGTGGAACTGGAAATTGAATCTGGGGCCTCAGACCTATTAGGCATGTATTCTGTCACTGAGCCACACTACCCTCACCACAATTTATTATTTGTAAATTAGTACTTTAAAAGTCAAAAATGCAAAAATAATCCTGTATATATGTACTTTTAAAAATAACATTGACTTTAAAAGAAAGAAAACTGAAATTGTAAACTTCGTTTTTAGATTTTTTTAAAGGTGTTTTTGAGACAGGGTTTCACTAAGAAGCCCCCGCTAGCCTTGAACTTGCAGAGATTCTCCTGATTCAGCCTCTCAAGTGCTGGGACTACAGGCATGTACCACCATGTCCATCCCCAGAAATTATAATTTCTAATACCTTTAATTATGCTATACATGAAATATTCCCTAGAATAACATTTTAAAGTTAAACTAAATTTATTAAAGTTAAACTAAATTTATAAAGTTTATTTATAAAAGTAACAGTTAAGCTGGGGATATAGCTTAGTGGCAAAAGTGCCTGCCCGGCAAGTACAAGGTCCTGAGTTTGATTCCCGGTACCAAAAGCAAAAAGAGTTAAAAGTACGTTGAATCTAAAGTATCACATGTAAAAATATGGATAATGGAAAGCTGTTAGTCTAGTTCTCACATGTATAAATGGAACATTCAGTGTGATATGCCCAACAGAGGCAAAGACAGTGAAAACTGGCGTTGAGATAGAAATTCATTAATTAAAAAAATTATTTCATCTTTAATCTTATGATGTAGATCAGATAACAGCGAACTACCCCCTATGAGACAAATGTGGCTTAGCAGTCGAGCTTGTGAATAAAACTTTATTGGAGCAAAGTCACACTTTATAATCTAACTCTTTCCGGGAAAATCTTGCCGTCCTTCTATGCAGGTCAACATCATAGCTGATCTACTGTTACTGACAAAATGGTTAAAACCTTGAAGTGTTTTATTATCTTTATTTTATTTTAAAATAATTTTTATTTTTAGTTTGTTAAAATATGTTTTGAGGTCTAGAGGGTTGAGGCAGAAGTCCTGCGCATACCGAGCAAATTGTCTACCATGTTGCCACCTCCAGGATATTTGCAAGAATTTACATCGATTTTTAAAATTAATTATAGAATATTTGCAAAAAATTATATGAAATGCTATTGTAGAATTTTCCCCCAAAGGTTCATAAATCCAACAAGGAAGGGAAAATTTCTATGTCATAATTTTCATTGATTTTTTTTGAACTTCTAAACTAAAATTGGTTTTTAATACCATTTTAATGAAATTGGCAGTTGAATTAATTTATCTGAATTGCCACAAGGGAATTCAAATTCTATAAACATGATTTGTAAAGTGGACTCGGCACAACCGTGAATGTATTTAAAAGTTTATTCTACATCACTACTTAAAATTATGTGCTCTGCTTGTTTTAAAATTTAAAAAATATATACTAGAAAGTATTTTTCTTGCATGTGCGAAATTATCTGTTCTACATCTTTAAACAGTTGTGGGTTGATTTGTGCTTTTTCATCACGTCAAATAAATACTATGACATGAATAAGTACATGGCTTTGTACCTCCTTTCGATAAACCTCAAATTGCTTTTCTAATTTCCTAAATCAGCAGTTTGCTCCCAACAATCCATAAACGGTTTTCGTTTCAGTGTCACTTCCTGTTCTGCTGGAGATGTCTCTGCAAAGACTGCTGTTTCCGATGATGTGACAGTGCATGCAAAGTGGAGAGTCGCGCAAGTGGTCATTGTTCAATTTCAACCTCACTTCTGCGTAGCTGCATCACGGGGTAGCTCCTGTTCAGTTGGTCAATATTCTCGATGTAAAGTAATCTCAAGGTAATCGCTGCCCTAAGAGCAACCTCTACTGGCAAACGGGCTGAGCTGGAAGCACTGTGACTGTAGTTTCACAGTGTCACTTGCCCAGCTGGATTAACAAGTACATTTTGGTGAAGGTTTTAATATTTTGATGTATGCAACTGCAATCCACTTTAATATGAAATGAAGGCAACTGTGATGATTTTGAGAGTACAGAAAATGTCAGAAAGACTAGGGTACATACTCCTTACTCAATTTTCACTTTTGTGGCCTGAGTGACTTGGAAAGTTCAGCTAAGTAGGAAGAAGAGCTCATAGTACACAGAAGTTTTCAGCATACGTAAGGAGAATATTATCAAACGTTTACTGTAAAATACAAAGAACTGTATAGGTAAGTTCTTTTTTATATTTTAAAGGTGATTCCAATATAATGAACTTAATGGATATGATGACATTAACCTATTTACCTTTCCTGATTGTAAGTGAGAGGCCCTATATTTTTTCTTGGGAAGCATATAAGAGAAACACTAACTAGGTACAACTTTCAAAGCATTGCCAATACGCATTCGCTGTCTTGGGTTTTATGTTCCTAAAGCATATGCAAAATTCAGCTGTAAGGCATGACTTACATACTAGTCACTAATTCTCTCCTTTGAGCTAGGTAGAGTAAAGAACATTTAACACGGAAGGGCACACGCACATATTATGGTTAAACTGGGTACATGAGAGTACCGCGTTTAAACAAAAGTAGGTAATTCACACTCACAAGCACTGTGTGGACTGTTTAGCTTGGCAGTTGGCAGTCATCTGACTGCTGTCCCTATTTTGGGTAGAATTCTGACTCTGCGCTTCCTGAAGACAGGGCAGAACAAGCGCAGGTCTTTGTCTTAGTCACTTTCTCCACTGCTGACGCAAAACCCCCAACTCCCACAACGTAGAGGAGGAGGGGTGTATTTTGGCCCATGAGAGGGTTCAGCCACAGTCCGCTGGCCCCGAGGCAGGAAGGCGAGGTAGAGGGACCTGGCAGAGGAAGCCGCTCAGTTCACGGCAGCCAGGAAGGGGAGGAAAAGGGAGGAGTTTGGGGCAGGAATATCCCTGTGCAGGTCATACACTCAGTGACCCAGGCCTGACAGGCACACCTCCTGACAGAAGTCAGCAACAGCGCCCTCTCGCTTCGCCTGAAAGCCCTGCCTGTGAATACGGGATACTCTGGGGGGACACTTCATGTCTAAACCGGAATGTTCTGGTTTTATTTACTTGTTTGTTTTGTGGTGCTGAGAATTAAGCCTCAGGCCTTTACGCTGAGCTACTCCCTCAGCCCTTTCTTAAGAAAAAAATTTTGCCTAACTTGCTAAATTCTAATTCTCTCGCCTCAGGCTGGCAGAGTGCTGGGATTACGGGCATGTCACACCACACCCGGCGACTGTGTGTGATTTTTTCAATACAAAGCACCTAATACAACAGAACCCTCTAAAATCTGACTTTTACTTTTCTATGTGTTTTGTCCATATGATCCCACCATTCACCGTTATTTACTCTGCTAATTCTCTGCACAGACCTTGATAGGTCCTTCTAATAATCATAGCTGCCACAAAGGTCTGGTTCAGGAGTTCTCAACAGGGGTAAGGATCTTATAGATCCCAAGACAGTGTCATGAGGTACATGGGTTAGAACATTTGTATGCTAAAGTATTGTTTCTCTGTTTCACTGTGTTGCCGTTTTCATTAGAGGCACAAAGACAGTGGTAGGGAAACTGCTGTACCTGGCCATAAATAAAGGGAGTGGTACTAAACTTTATTATTAGTCAATGTTTTCTTCTCCACAGCATAATGAACTTAGTACTCATAATGACCTGACTGTTTCTGTGGATTAAGTAGTATGATTTGTGAATCCCCAGAGCTTCCTGGAAACACTTGATGCTGGCGCTATAGTCAAGAACCGCGTAGGTCCAAGGAGGTAGCTCTCCGGCAGAGCACGTGCCCAGCATGCGGGAGACTCGGTTTGAGAGAAACAAACAAATGATGAACGCCACTCATTTGCTATACCATGAAATATTTGAGTACATTGTTATGATTTTCAGATAATTCTTATTGCTTCTAGCAGGGATGAGTTATTGACAATCTTTGTTTTCTGGGAGTGATGAGTTATTTTGCAAATAGTTAAAATGTGCAGTGCATTCAGTGTTCAGTTTTTTCTTTTCACATCCTTTTGTCATCTTCACCTCGTTTAATGTAAGTGAGGCGGGACCTGTTTCACGGGAACCTTTACTTGTCTGTTTTCCTTTCATGGATGCACAAGGGGATCGTTTCTGACAAAATATCAGCTCACTCACTGCGTCAAAACAAAATTATTGTTGAGTAATTTACTGACATAGCTCTTCTCTTTTATGAGCCCTGAATGTATCTCATTAACAGTTTCACAAATTGCCATAATAACTTATGGTGGCATGCTCATTAATTCTCATTTAAGAATGAATTGCATGGACAAACCTAATGAAATATTACGGGGAATTCCCAGCCTGAGGTATGGATCATGTATCATTATAAACTATCAAAACGGGGGTTATTGGAAACCAAATACTTCAATATGAAAGTGGAGTACTAGGCAACACCAGAGTTTGCACTAAAACGTCCATGTAGTGTCCAGTGTTCAGGGTGCAACATGGGATGTTCTTGCTCCACACACGTTAGGAGCCCAGTGACCACCAGCCAGATGGAACACCTGCCAAGTGCTCCAAGAGCATACGCCATCTCGTAACGCTGACATCTCCCACTTTTACAATATTATGTTGTGATTACTTTTGCCTGTTGATTACTTAGGCCTCACTCAGTGACTATTTCTATAAATTAAAAAATACCATTAATATACTTTTAGAACATAATGGAAAATTATAGTAAACCATAGAAATTACTTAATGTTGCCATAAAGTGGCAAAAAGTTATACTTAAATCTTTGGGGATTTTTTAGGAAGTTATTTTAATTATTTAGGCAAACAAAAGTAAATTTTAAAAATATAATTGGGTATATATGTAAATATTGATATAGATGATAATAGATACACATCACACAAATATTAATAAAATAGTTCTAGTTCCTATAATTTAAGAGATATGGCCTAATACATGTTGGATACATCCAAAGAAAGGTTTACATTCATAAATCACACAGTTTTCCCACATTGTTAATGTATCTTTTTCTTTATTAAACCTTTCATTCCTTTTTACAAATTTTTTTTCAAATCGCAGTAGTGTAGTATGCAGAGCTAGCCTAACTATACTAATTTTCCTTATTTTTTATAGTTGCAAACACACTTTATATAGTTATGATGTAAAAAATATACTAGTTCCTACACCTTATCTGTGGGAGTTTGGTTCCAAGGCTTCTTGTTAACGCCCAAATGGCAAATTGCACTGAACTAAATATACTATGTCTTTCTCTATATATACTTGTCTATGATAAAGTTTAACTCATAAATCAGGCACAATAAGAGACAGAACAAAATAGAGTAAGAACACTGAGAAATCATCAACCAGCAGAAACATCAATCCGAGCAACTTATGAACAAAACAACCTTCACAAGAGCCAAGAAAACTAGGTAAGAGACCACAGTATCGGATTTTGGCATCATTATCATAAAAGAAAGATGTTGAATAAGGGAAGAAGGATTTGCATACAAATTCAAAACAGCTTATCAGGGAGAGAGATACCTCTGTCTTAGAGGAAAGAGCGGGAATTAAGAAGACTCCAGAGCCAGCACCACAGAGTAAAACCCTGCACCAGGCAGAGGTCTATGGATTTTTCACTCCAAGCCAAGGCAGAACAACACAGAGAGTCTTTCCTTGGGGGGAAAGAGGGAAGTAGACAGAAGTCATTGATTTTGAGCCTAGGACTGCACTCCCCTGGCCAGGTTAAGTGCTGATTAGAATTCTTTAATATCTCAGACAGAGAAATGATTGTGTATAAGGGGTTTGGACTCAGGCTTGTCCCAAGAACAGAACTGCAGAAACAGAACAGCTTTTCTAAATGTTCCCCTAGTGCAGGTTGAGAATCTCCATGACTATAGATTTGGGCACCTATGGGCTTGGGGCACACTCCAGTGTAGGAACAGTGAAAAGATACAAGCTGTGGACTTGTGTAAAACATGGAGATAGGGTAGCATCTTAAATAGCCGCAGTATTCAGAGGCCCAGAGAAAAGAATTAAGAGCCTGCTTAGGATTTTTGAAAGGTTGGAAGAAAAGAAAGCTGCGATGTATGACTCTGTGATGATCCCCCTCTTCCTTCTGAATATAAGAGTACCTGGACAATAATCAGTCTGGAAAACTGGAGACCAAAATGCCAACCACGATCAGCCTAACCCTGCCTCTCTCATTTGGAGTGGGTGCTCCGTAAGATGGGGAAGGGGGCTGTTGCTTTCTATTTGCCGGTATCCAGCTGAGGACTTTTATACTTACATTCTTTAAGGAGATTAGCGCACAGTTGTCTGTTTAGCCTGGGTCTTTGGTTTTACAATCAAGGTAGTAACTTAATCTTGGAGGCAGCTTATATGTGCATCAACAGATGACTGCATAAAGAAAATGTGGTATTTCCACATAATGTAGTATTACTCGGACATAAAGAAAGATAAATGTGAGTCATTTGTGGGGAAGCTGATGAATCTTGAGATCGTAATGTTAAGTGAAATAAACCAGGCACACAGTTTAAATATCACATGATTCCACTTTAGGAGAAACTCAAAACATAAGGAGGAAAATGAAAGGCAGATAATAAGAAGCAGAGATCTATCATTTTCAAAAGGGAAGGGAACAAGAGACTGAGGGTGAGGGAAGGGGAAGGACGTGTCATGTACAGGTACCAACTCCCACAAGGAAGGTGAACACTGTGTCCTACAAGCATGCTATAACAGAAGCCAAACGGTGATGGCTAGAACAACCACCTACAGGAATGGGAAAAAGTTAGAAATCCTTGAGCTAAATATGAGCTAAGAAAATTAAAATGCAAAAGAATGCATCAGTATTAATACAGATGAAATAAGAAAAAAACAATTAGCTTAAAGACAAGTCATTATAAATACGCAATCAAAAGAGGACAAAGCAAAACGAATGTATAGCAATGAAGACAGTTTCAATGAAATATAAGACAATGTTAGAAGATCAGTTACTTCTTTTATTGCAGTTCAAGAGAACCAAAGAATATAAATACCTCAGTACAGGAAAGCTAAAGTCACCAGATGGACTCAACTCAACCAAGTTTAAAACATAACCAAGCTCTCAAAAGAAAAAAGAAAAGAGAAGAGATTCTCAGGGCAACAAGATAAAAGATACAAATAACACACAAAAATCCACTGACATCAGACTGCTTCATGGAAGCTTCATAAGCCAGGAGGATGTGAGATGAGACAGGACCAGTAACGAAGCATAAAACTGCTAACCACAAACTCTGTACTCAGTCTGGGTGTCAGAGTGGGCTTCTGTAATCCCAGCTACTTAGAGGCTGAGGCAGGAGGATCTTGAGTCTAAGAGTAGCCTGGGAAAATTAGCAAGACCCTATTTCCAAATTTAAAAACAAAACAACAAAACTGTTAAGTTCAGAATTCCCTGGGTTACTGCAAAAAATGGGGGGGGGGAGATATTGTATCCAGCAAAGCTATCAGTTAGAAATGAAGGAAAGCACAATACATTCACAGAAAAACAAAAGTTGAGACTATTTAGTATCGCAAATCCCTTTCTATAACAAATACTCACAGGACCTGTTAAAATGAAAAGAGATTGTAGTGAGGAAAAACATTTAAAGGTACAAACCATTTAAAGTATAAAACTCACTGGTAAGAATATGAATTACATACAAATTCAGAATTGCTATTATGACAAATAAGTTAAACCTTTAAGAATTTAGAGCAAAATGCAAAATAATAAGTACACTAATATGCTAAGAAAGAATATAATGAGTTGAAAAAAGGGATATTAAAAATACCAAATGTGGGAAAATGAAAGAAGTGAAAGCAAGAAACTTTGTATTAGTATATTTTAGATTTCCTTTAATATGTTTGTGATCCTGTTATGTTGTTGTTGTTGCAGATTATCTTGTTATAATCAAAAAACTTTTGTGCAAGTCTCAGTGTAATCACAAAGCAAAATCTGTCATAGGCACACCAAAAATAGTAAGCAAGGAATCACATAAGCTACTTGAGAAAAGCATTTTATCATGGGTAAGAAAATGAAGGAAGAAGAAAACAGCTACAATTAAATTGGAAAATAGGTAACAAAACTGCAGTAGTAAAATTTTTCAGATTGAAAATTAAATGTAAATGGATTAAAATCTCCAACCTGAAAACAGAATGATTAAATTGTGCTTTATTAAAATTTTTATCAAAACTAAAGACTTAAAAAATCTCATCTCACCTCTAGGAAAATATACAAAAGATGTTTCATGCTAATGGAATCTGAGAGAGATAGGAGTTGTATTTGTATCAGATAAAATAGACTTTAAATCAACAGCAATGAAAAATACAAGAAAGGTGAATATAATGATGAAGGGATTTGCTCAGCAAGAGGAAATACTAATCCTAAATATATATACTCCTTAGTATTGGAACACACAAATAAATAAAAAAAAAAATTAGTGGTCCAAAGTAAGAGGTGGACTCAATTACAATATTTTTAGTCTACTTTATCATCTCACTTTCAGCAATAGATAGATCATCCAAAGAGAAAAATCAATGAACAACTAACAAAAATTAAATCACACCCTATACCAAATTGACTTGAGACATATAAAAATCATTTCATCAAACAACTGTAAAATAAACATTCTGCAGATAACTGATCATCAACAAAGTTACTGAGAAAATACATTGGACATGACAGCATCTTCAATAAATAAATCTAGAAAAATTAGCTATTTATATGTAGAATAAGAAAACTAGAACCCTATCACAATGTATAAACATAAAGTGAAAATGCATTGAAGTCTTAAATATAATGTTGGAAATTATGAATATACTAGAAAAATCATGCTGAAATTGCTTTAAGATATTGGAACGGGCAAAGATTTTTTTCAGATAAAGCTACAAAAGCATGAAAACAAAATTAAAAAATAGACAAATGTAATCATATCACATTTAAAAGCTTCTGCATCCTAAAGCAAAACAAAACAAAACAAAACAGAACAAAACAAAACAAAACAAACAAAAAACCAGAGTGAAGAGATTGCCACAGAAAGAATGAAAATACTTGCAAACTAACGACTGGTAAGGGATTCCTAATGAGACATGTAAATAACCCAGGAAACATAATAGTGCTAATTTTTAAATAAAAATCTGTAATAGAGATTTCTCCAAATAAAGCATGCATGGACAAATGCCTAACAGCAATAATCATCAGGGAAATGCAGATTAAAACAAGTGAGCTACTCCCCCCTCCCAGGAAGAATGCGTAGGATAAAAAGAGAAGACAAAGGGCAACAAGTTCTAACAAGGACGTGGACAAAAGAGAGCTCTCCATGCTACTGAGAGGAATATAAATCAGTACAGCCAACAAGGAAAGCAGTAGGATACTCAACAATGTAAACAGTGCAACTCCCAAATGTTACTATAATATTTCATCTTGGTAAATACCCACAATAAATGAAATCCATATACCAAGCAAGTATCTGCCCTCCTGTGTTTCTTGCTGTGCTATTTACCATAGCCAAGAGACAGGCAGCAATCTATGTATTCATTCACAAATATGTGGAAAAAGAAAATACAGCACACGCGTGTAACGGAATGGTGCTCAGGCATAAAGCCCGTCACTTGCAGCAACATGGGTGAACCGGAAGACATGTTTTAAGTGAAATAAGGCAAGCACAGGAAGATAAATATGATCTCGCTCATATGTGAAATTAAAAAAATTTGATTTCAGGGAAGTTTGGAGTAGAATGGTGATCACAAGAGGCTAGTGAATTTGGCAGGAGACAAAGATGGAGGAAGATGAATCAACAACTACTATGTCAAATAGCAAAATTACTAACAAAAATTAGTTCTAGAGTGCTATGCTACACCAGGGTGAGCACAATTAGGGACAATGTACTACATATTTCAACAAGGCTAGGAAAAAGGATCTTGAGTTCTTTCACCATAAGTAAAAGATAAATGTTTGAGGAGATGGATATTCTCACCCTGATTTGAATGCTGCACTATATTTTCTGGATCCAAAGTGTCTCCCCAAGGTTCACTTGTTGATGGCTGTTATCAGCCTGTGGTGTTTTTGGAAGGTGGTGAAGCCTTTAGGAAGCTGGGCCTGTGTGGAAGAAGGGAGGTCACTGAGGACGTGTCCTTGAATTTGATCTTGGGACACTAGTCACTCCTCTTCTGCCTTTTCTCCTACCTGCAGTGAGGTGGGCAGCTTCGCTCCAACACGTCCTCCCACTGTGATGGTTTGCTACTCCACAGGCCAGCAGTGATGAACAGTTTGGAGGCCAAATGCCCAAACTGCAACCCCAAACCCATTGATTTCCCATAAAGTACCAACGTTGCAATTAAACCTGAATTCAGAGGTTTTAATTTAGAAAAAAAACCCTCAGAATTATTATCTTTTGTCTTAAAAGAAAAACACAACACCGTGCACGCCTCCACCGCCATCAGTCTCGACAGGGAGTCAGCCAGCCGCGGACGAGAATCTCTGAAACCAGGAGCCAAGATAACGTTCCTCCTTCTAAATTTATTTTTGTCAAATAATTTTGTCACAGCACCAGAAATCCAATACAACAATACATACAGGTATTAAAATATCAAATTATACCATAAAAACTTCACAATTTCATGTGTTGCTTGAATTAAGTTAAAAATGGGTTAAAGTGACTATCAAGAATAACTGATAATAAAATGGAACAATGATAACATAGTATAATAAAAGCTATATGAATGTGATCACTCTATCTCAAAATACGTTATTAACTTACAGTATTGCTAGACCCTAGTTCACCTGGATTCCTCAAGACTAAGAAAGTGCGATCTTGGGTAAGGGAAAGTACAATAGAGTGTCTGTAATCTGAACTGTGAGCCGTGGTACATTATATACAAAAGTGCATTAATGGGCTGGGGATATAGCTCATTGGCACAGCGCCTGCCTGGTGGAGCAAGGTCATGAGTTCAATTCCCAGTACCATTAAAAAAAAAGTGCCTCGGGCTGGGGATTTAGCTCAGCGGCAAAGCGCCTGCCTGGCAAGCGCAAGGTCGTGAGTTCAGTTCCCGGTACCGGAGAAAAACCAAAAAAAAAA
>NW_004955448.1:14951652-14968755 GCF_000276665.1 Chinchilla lanigera | reverse complement strand
AGATGAGCACTGAAAAGCTATCCCCGGGATGCTGAAGCTGAACTTGATGAGGAATCTGATTAAAGCCCAGAAGACCGGATGCCGACAGTCATGCATCTGGTAAAGAGCAGGTTCAGGAGGTCCCAGTCAGGAGCAAGGACTGCACTGGCTTTTGGGACTCCAGAGCATGTGTGCTACTCACCGGCAGAAAGTTTGTCTGCATTTTGCTCGTGTGCAGAGACTTTGCTGAGATTAAACTGAACGACAGTAGACTAATCTAGTGGAAGAAATTTCAAGGCAATTTAATGTTGCAGCGGTGATGAGTGTACTGTTGGGAGTTTTCAGCCAGATTTATGTTGAGTATCAAGAGCAAAGATCCCAGCAGAATGATTTAAAATCTTCTGAGTTTGACCAGAAAGGAAGCTCTGGTAAAGTTGAAGCCTGCAAAGATGGAGCCCAGAACTGGTTGCAAAAAAGGGGCAGGATAACAAAAGAGATGGCCTGAAGACATGGCAAGAACCAGCGGGACCCCATGCTTTGCAGCCTCAGAATTGCAAAGGAAGAAGACATTTCTTTGAGACAAGAACTCCAGTGTACCACTTTCCAGAATGGTGGCAGTCCAGAGAATTTGTCCCTCCAGATTTGGTTCATAGTGCTTAGAAATCCAGGCACTCAGCCTCTACAGCCATGAGAAAAGGGAACCTGGTCACCACTCTAGCTCCCTGCATACCCTGGGATCATCCACATGGTCCTGGTTTTAGTTGTACACAAGATTCAAGAGTTGTGGAGTCTGGAAGGCTTCCACCCCAATTTCACAGGAAGGCCTGGGAGCTGGGCAGTGTGCCCCTGAGAGGGACTGTGTGAAGCTGTGAGTGTGAAGCTGAAGGTGCAGCAGAGACCACAGGAGGTGACGCAAGCCAGAAACATGGAGAGTCTGAGGAAAGCTGCAAGGAGTGAGCAAAGGCACCCCAAGAGAGAAGCTGTGAGAGCTACAACCACTGATGGTGTCACTGGATCAGGGCCACCCAAGGCCTTTGGAGTTCGCATCTTGCCATGGACTGCCCCAGAGGCTGGAAATGGAACTGAGCACCCTGCTGAATTCCTGACTTACTTGGGTCCCATTCCTTTCTATCCCCCATTCGTACCTTGTGCAATAGAAATGTTTAACTTGTGCCATTGTATGTTGGAAGTCTTTAACCTTCTTTTCATTTTCACAGAGGGCTTGCTGCTAAGAGTTTACCTTAAATCTCAGAGGAGATTTTGGATTTGGACTTTTCAGCAGTGCTGAAACTGTTTGTACGTTGGCCACTGTTAGAGATGAACTAAATACCTTTTCCATAAAAGGACACATATGCATCTTTTGGAGCCCAAGGGCAGAATGTATGGCTTGTACGTACATGAGCCCCCAAAGCCATAGGTGGTCATGCGTGGAGAGTCCTGAAGGTGGCTGGGTTCAGGTGTGCGAATGTGGATTAAGGTTTCAGGGCTGGGGTTGGAAGCTTCACCTTGGGGCTTCACAGTCTAGATGGGACACGAATGGAGGGCAAGTAGGCTCGCTGCTACTGATTCTGCCCCTGCTGCTGAAGTCTGCTGCTCTTACTGTCTCCCGCCGTCCACCCTATGGGCCGTCGTTTCTCTGCTATAGTGCCGCACCGCCATGCTACTCTGCCTTGGAGCTAGCTCATTACGAACTAAAAGCTGTATGGACAGTGTGCGGAATTAAACCTTCCCTCCCTTAGCTTGTGGGTATTGGTATTTTGTCCCAGAGATGAGAAGAGTAACTAAGACACATATGTAATAATATTGCGTACTTTCTCATCTGCTTACTGACTACGCGTCTCTACACGTCCATATTCCAGTAATATCGCTCCGCCTGTTCCAAGTTCACTGCTGCTGCTTAGGCCTCTGCGTGCGCTGTGATACAACCGCAGACCTCTGTGCTCCCACACCTTCGCAGCTGGTGCTTTCTCACCAGGACGTTCCCGCTGTGTCGCATCTTCAGATACTTTTTCTGACCATTCTCCTTCGTGGATCCTAAACTTGAAATCAAGTTTTACTAAACTATTATATGTTGTTCTCTATCACAACCTGAAATTAACTTTCTTATTCATTCACTTATTTTCTTTTTCCAAAAGGAAGGAAAGAAACAATGAAAGCAACATGGCATTCTTTCACTATTGCAGCCAGGGTCACATCACACAGAATAGTATATGTTCTCACGTAGGTCTTCATAGAGTATTTGTCTAATGAATGAGTGAATAAATAATTATCTTGTTCTCATATTTTAAAGCATGTTTGCTATAGCAAAGAGCAGATTATAGAACAGAAAATGTTAATAAGAGCATTAAATGTCAGAATATTTTTAAAAAAATTATCATAGGAACAAGAAGAAAGAAGGAACACTGTGAAAATAGGAAGAGAAGCTTCACAGTGCATTAAATACATAATTCACCTTCCCAGGGTTTACTTCAAAACCAAATGGGAGCAACAGACATAAGGTACAAAATAATTAGTTTTTGCTGAAGATATGGAAGAGGTCAAAGAAACTGAAGAGGAGGCTATTTCAGTGTATTATCAAATTAAAGTATAATCGGTATGTTAAAGAGTATAGATTTTATCCTTGAGGTAATTAATTCTAATAAAAGCACACAAATATCAAAATGAGAGTTGTGCATTAAAAATGGAATTTAAATACTCAATGTGTTTGCAAAACTTTCCTCAGTTCCCACAAATGGGCCTGAAAGTAAAAAAATGCAGCTGGGTTGAAAAGTGGGGGAAAGTTGAGTTGAGAAAGAGAAAGAAATGCTGGTGAGGACAGCACAGCCCTCTGGAGAACAAAACCGGCTGCGGTTTCTGTGTCTTCCCTTACTCACTTACACACAAGTCTCCAGAACGTGTGCAGAGAGAACAGGACCAAAACAGAGACCTAAAACTTCTGCAGGATGTGGACAGAGAGGAAAGGATTGAAAAAAAATCTTGGTGTGAAAATGGAAAAAATTATGGCCGGGCATGGTGGCACATGCCTGTAATCCCAGCACTCAGGAGGCTGAGGCAGGAGGATCATTCTGAGTTTCAGACTAGCCTGTGCTACAATGTGAGCTCAAGGCCAGCCTGGATTGCATAGTGAGACCCTGTCTCAAAAAATGAAAGAAAAAATTATGTGAAAGACATTCTTAAAAGAAAAATTAAAGACATATATTGTAACGCAAGAGAGGTTACATGGAATGTCAGATTGTTCTGTTTGGGAACTGATCACAGATAATCTCATGACATACAGTGGTACATAAGCACCCAAAATGTCTTTTACACAACAGTGAATATACATGTTTAATCAGTACATATTATTTAATTTATGTATTTTTAATTTACATAATTGTATATATTTAAGTATAAATATACATGTACTTTCTTTGCCTATCCTAATATAGAAGACACCAAAAACAAAAGCAAAGACATAAGTGAATTTTCTTCAGCTTTAATTGAATCAATAAAAGAAGTTCAAATCTGACCTCTGACTGAGGCTTTGTGAGTTTTTTGATCTAATTAAACGTCTTTTCATTTAATGAGAATGGGCGAATGAAAAGCCACTATCAAAGTAGATTTTCATGGAAAGATTAGGGATAATTAAGTCAAATAAAGATATTTCAGAAAGAGCCTATTGGAACCTGCACACTAATTAGCTTGGGCAGCAATGCACTGCATTACTATTTTTCATAATCTAAGAAATGCTAGCCTCGTGAGCTGGGCACAAAGTCATCTGTTTTTCCTCCGTTAAGATGCAAGCTATTCTCTTCTGAAAGACAACTTCTTTTCAATAATGGCTCTACCAGTGGAAGTGAAGAATAATTCATCTAACTGAAACTTAGAATGCTATAGATAGATAGAAAGTAATTATCTATGATATGTACAAGCCAAGTTCCTGGGAATAACATCCATATCTTTACGGAAAAGGCTCTGGAATTATTCAAGGCCATGACCATCAAGACACCCATTTACATCTCTGTATGCTCAGGGTCTGACAGGTGCGTAGCCAGGAGTAAGTAGGAGCAGCCAGGTAAGACTCCTATCTCGTTCAACATGGAGAGGTCCTACTGTGTCTGCTCTGACACCCTGGAATTTAAGGGTAACGGGAGCTCAAGACAAAGGACAATCCATAACTGAATAGTTAGAAAGTGAGAATTCTAAGAAAGGTTAAAAGGACCCATATTAGAGCAGAGAACAACTGGTTAAGGTTCACTATTAAAGGCTTTTCGCTGAAGAGTTATTTCACAGATTGTGGTAGCCAGCTGTTTTCCATTTTTGTTTAAAGCATAACAGAGAAAGATGAATTTTAATAGCAAAACAAGGAGAGGAAGAAAGAAGCTTTGATAATGGAAACGGCTGTTCAGTATTAAATGGGTTCCAAAGGGATTTCAGAGCATCGAAACTGTGGAAATCTTTTAAAAATAGAATTCAAGTATATATGGTTTGGAGGTCAAGAAAAGGACAAGGTGACCTTTTAAGATGATTTCCGTGACTGCAACTCACAGACGGTGCTGCAGAGAGGACGGCGTGTCCACCGTGCCCTGCAAGGGACGGGGCAGAAAGGGGAGGCAAGCAGTGAGCAGGAAATGGGTCCGAAGGCGGCCTCACTTCTTGGTATGATGTACCTAATTTCATTGCACAAGTATCTCCTCAGATCAAGGGGCAGAATCCATTCGTTCGCTTATACTTGGGATTGAGTACAAGGCCTTATGTATGGTAAACACAAGCTCAAACACTGAGCTAAGATCCCAGCCGTAGCTTTTTTCTTTCCTAATTTACATACACACGTAGAGGGACAAACATGTGCATACGTACATGCTCTTCCCCAAAAGAGAAGACAAAAATTATTACTTCCAAGAGGAAGAATTTTTCTTTCATTGCTAGTTTATTTCAGATTCACATGAAATGGAATACTTAGATTCTATAGCAGGAATAAATAAACTAAAACTTTATACAATTACAATTACTGGCTTAACTCATCTGTGACAATATGGAAAAGCTTTGGATTGAAAATGTAACAAGGCTTCTCAACTTAGTGTACATAAACACTATGAAAATCCATGGGCAAAGCCCTGAGGGATTTTGATTCAATAGGTCTGAGCTGGACTCAGGAACCTGTATGGTCCTCAGCATTTCCAGCTATTTTAGTGCAAGTTGTCTGGTGACTCAAATGCCATAAACAAAGATCTACAAATGTTCTTTAGGCTAATGTACCCATTTATTCAACATTTTTGTTCTAAGCACAATATATAAGCAAGGCAGGGTGACCTACACCTGTAGACCCAGCACTCGGGAGGCTAAGGCAGGAGGATCGTTGTGAGTTCGAGGCCAGCCTGGGCTACAAAGTGAGCTTGAAGCCACCCTGAACTTCATAGCAAGACCCTGTCTCAAGAAAAAAGAAAACACTGCACTTTTGAACATACTATGCACAACAATATATAATTAAATCACCTCATTTAATAACATTAAACTGTAAAGGCATCACAGAAGAATCACATATAATAAAAGTAATTATTGAATCTGCCTTAAATTACCCATAAAGTACAGCTTGATGTTGTGGAATAGAAAAAATTATACAGTGAGATAAATATTGTATACAACTGAGGAAATACTTAAATGTACCAGAGCAAATGTAACTGAAAGGAGTTTTGTCTTCAAAACATTAGCATTTTACGATACTAACAGAGCTAAATAGCTTTCTTACTTCAACGAAAACAAACCACATAATGAAAAGACAATGAATGAAAGAATATTTTTATATTTTAAAGAGAAAGGAGAACAAAATAACAGCAACAAAGATAAAAATAAAACAACACAAAAACAATAAAAATGACAGAGAATTCCAAAACTAGATGATAGGAATTAACCATGGTAGCTATATTACATTTTGTTATCTTCAGTGAAGTTGCTCAGATTACCAGATGTAAGAATACAGGATTGATCAAACAATTAAAGAAAATAACAAATAATAAAAAAATAGAAATGATGAAGAGTTTCATTAGTCAAGATGGTAGGAATTAAACAATGGTAGTTATATGGCATATTGTTCTATTCAAATTAGTTGTGCAGATTACCAGATTCTGGAGTTCATGAACAAAAAACAAACTGCAAAGGAAATACTTCAAAGAATCAACAACTGGTATCTCATCCTCCTGAAAAGTTTCTGCACCTCTAAAGAAATCACCAACAGAGTAAAAAGAAAACCCACAAATTGGGAAAAAATTTTAGCTTGCTGTCCTTTGGACAAAGGTCTTCTATCTAGAATATATGAAGAATTAAAAAACATCAACCCCCCCAAATTCAAGACCCAATCCAAAAGTGGGCAACTGAGATGAATATACACTTCTCAGATAAAGAAATGCAAATGGCAAATAAATACATGAGAAAGTGTTCAACATCATTAGTCATTTGAGAAATGCAAATTAAAAGAACATTGAGATTTCATCTCATCCCAGTAAGAATGGCTATAATTAAGAAATCAACCAATAACAAATGCTGGTGAGGTTGTAGAGAAATAGGAACTCTTCTCCACTGCTGGTGGGAATGCAGACTGGTGAAGCCACTGTGGAAATCAGTTTGGAGATTCCTCAGCAAACTACGTCTAGAGGTTCCATTCAACCCAGCTATTTCCCTTCTGGGTATTTTCCCAGAAGATCTGAAAATGTCATATCACAGCGATATATGTGCACCCATCTTCATAGCAGGGCAATTTATGATTGCTAAACTGTGGAAGCAACCCAAATGTCCATCCACTGAGGACTGCATAAAAAAATTGTGGTATTTTTATATAATGGAATATTACTCAGTTATAAAGAAAGATAAACTCAAAGCTTTTATAGGTAAATGGTCACAACTGGAGACCATACTCATAAGTGAAATAAATCAGACCTGTGTGTGTAAGAATCATAGTCTCACTAGTGTAAGACTTGAAAGAGTGAATAAAAACTAGGAAGTATGATAGACATTGTGAAATGAAAGGAAAATGCTCAAAAGTAAAGGGCAACTGGGGTGTGGGAAAAGAAAAGGAAAAGAAGGGGAAATTTTGTAAGTATGTATACACAGGATAGCTAACAGTTGTACCACTATCTTCTATTGCTCTATAGAAAGAAACAGTTAATTATTACTTGTTTGATCAGTCTTGTACGTCTGTATTTGTTTTCTTGAGTAATCACTTTGAAGATATCAATAAGTAATACAACAACAATTGTTAATTTCCTACAACTTTGTCTGTAACTCTGTTTTGTTTATATTGTTCTTATGCTATTTTGTAAATGGATATCTGTTTGTTAATATGTGTTCTTCTTTCACTTCCCTTTACAAAATAAGAATTTCTGGATTATAATTAGGGCTAATGTAGTGTGTATTTCAAAAGGTTAGAAAAAATGAGTTTAAATTTTTTCACCATAAAGAAATGATAATAAATGCTCTAAGAGATGAATATGTTTATTTAGAGTTAAACATTACACTATATATATGTGTGTGTCAAAACATCATGTAGATATTCATAAATATCTACAATTGTTATGTGTGAGTTAAAGAACCAAATTTAAATTGGCAGAAGGCAAAGACATTTATCTGATATTTTCCAACAAACTTAAGGTTGGTATCCACAAGGATTCTGCTAATGAGTGAAGACACCCTGTGCTATTGGACTAACACATCGCTCTGTTTGGAGATCAAGGTAACTTCTTTGTCAGAGTATGACAGAGAATCGGAAGTCACTGCTACATCACTGAAAACAGTGATGAGCAGGGAGAGTAGAGTGACGCTGTGAGGGCGTGGGTATTACTGTGTGCAGCAGCTTAAGGAATTCGATAGTAACAAGCTGGCCGAGCGACCAGGTCGCCTCTGCTCAGTGGACTCCGAGAAAGCACTGTTTCTGACTCTGCTCTTCGTTTGTTACCGAGTTCTCATTCTTCCCCTGAGTTCTAAACTCAACAGTTTCAACCTTCTTTGGGAAACAAATCCCCAACTCCCGCCTTTCTCTCTTGAACATACCGATCGGGTTCTCTCCGAGGATATTCTATCTTAGACACACGGCGGAGTCCTCCAGTTTTAACAAATTAAGAGAAAAGAGGGTATTTTTTGATTTTCTGTTTTTCACTACTCCACTGGTTGCTTCCAGGGACGAAACCCTTCAGGGCATCGTTCCTCAGGCTACTCATCCACTCACTCAGTATTTTATTTTATTGCATTGTTATTTTTTATTTTAAAGAGAATAATAAAAAAAATTAAAATGATGCAAAATTTCAAAACAAGATGATAGGAAATTAACAATGGTCATTATATCCCATATTGTTATCTTCAAAGTAGTTGCTCAGATTACCAGATACAGGCATGCAAAATTGATTGAACAATATAAACACTAACTGCTCCTTTCAATGAACTAAAAGAAATTAGTAGCACAATTATCTGAGCTATCTGGTGTATGTATTCCTTCCTTCTTTGCTCTTTTCCCTCATTCCAGTTAGTTATTCTTTCCTTTTTGAGCAGTTTCCCTTTAATACTTGAAATCTTGTTGCTTCTCCAGAATCCTGTTTCAAAATTTTTTATTCTTATCATTGGTTTAATTTTCCCAAAACAGTGCTATTAGTTCCTATTGAATGATCTACTATGGTATTCTATTACCCATTATACATCTTGTCCGAGTTTTCTATTTAGTTTACAAGACTCTTCATGATGTGATTTAATCTCGCCCATTGAAAGCAAAAAAAGTAGCATATTAGTGCCGCACGGTTATCGCCAGGCTGGTGCTTTCCTCGTTGCTTCTGCACGTTCCTTTCGTCTGCAGTTACTGCGTCGCTATTCGCTCCTCCTCTGTGGGCTCGTCCTTCATCATTCTCACGTTGTCATCATTCACCACATCCGTATTTGCATTTTTTCTCTTTTGTTATTTCAACATCCAGTTGCTTTCTAATTCTTTTAGTTTATGAGATAAAATCTTACTAAATATATTTAGCTAAGTAAAAAATGTGGAAATAATGTTGCTTATCCTTCCTCTCATCTTTTAATCTACAATGATGCAGGTGCCGTGTTGCAGGACAGACAATTGTGTTAGCTCCACTGCTGACGCACACTAGAAATGCCATTCGTGTGGCAATGCCAGTGCAGTTTCTCCAGGCTTTTGAACAGAACAGCCTACATCGCTGCAGCCCCAGAGCCAGAGGCAATTTCTTCAAGTATATTCCTCTCTCTCTCTCTCTTTCCCTCAGTTTTTGAGATAGGGTTTTTCTGTGTAGTTCCGCCTCATTTTGAACTCACTATTTAGCCCAACCTGCCCTTGAACTTGCCAAGATCCTTCTGCCTCAGCCTCCTGAATGCTGAGATTACAGCCACATGTCACCTCACCCAGCTTTTCAAATACATATTGTTGTGTGTGAAACAAAATAAAAATTTACTATGTTTGGATCAAAGTCCAATTATAGAAGAAAATATGGCTATAAAGTTATAATATTCAAATATTACAAGATACCTTATATACATCTGTGTTTTTGCTCCTGCTCCAATATCTGTGAATTCAGTAGTTAGAAATAGAAATTAAAATACAATATTAAAAACTTGTACATTTTGAGCTTGAGTCAGCAGCTACTGACATCTTCTACTCCCAACCTAAAATCATTCACAAAGGAGATTTTAAAGAAAGTTAGCCTTAAATTCCTGCTCTGTGATGACTGCAATGATTTTTAGTAGGAAAGAACATAGCAGAGAATTCTCAACGCACTCCTTCCTTAGCACCTTAGCTCTGATAAAAAATGTCACCATGAGCATCTATCCATAATCAATGAATTAGAAGTCATCAAAAACTAATTTGTCAAATTTGGTGGCCTTTCACTATAAGACAGGCTAGTGACTTGGTGATTTCCTAGATGTGTAATTTCCTGCCAAAAATCTCAAACACAGAAGTAAGTAAATTCCTTTGCTTATTTTAATAAATGACATAAATAATTTAAACAGACATTTCATTACCAAAATATAAGCACTCTTCCTCTATTTGTGCGAGCTATTTGAAAATGCAGACTACAAGTATCTCTGGTTTCAGGTAGATTTCTTAAAACAGATTTTTATCTCTTTCATACGTTTTCAGGTAAAATAGTGTGAATTTGAATTAGCACTTACAACTTTAACAATATGAATATATTTTGATATTTTATTAGAATCCAAATACAAAAATAATACTACCATTATAGCTAACAATAAGGATAATTTTCCAACATTTGCATGCATATCATTTATATACAAATTTGAATTCCATGAGATACAGGGCAGTAAAAGGGTTATGTCAGAATCTTCCAATTATTTTTGTTCCAGTGAATAAGTTCTGTCCAAGATTTTATTTGGTGGTTACAGTTCTTATACTGTATTAATATTTCAAATAAAGAACATAATACAACACTGCAGAACTCAGCCTATTTTTTCCCGGAGAAAATTAGGAATAACAAAAGTTTTTCTATTTTACGTCAGTACTGAAAATGTCAAGTGTGAAACAGAGTCCTTAATGTCCTCAGAGAGGAAATTCCACTCCTTGCAGGGTATTGTTCAGGGATGATTAGGACATTCCTGTTCTGGAAGGCAGGCTGTCCTCTGTCAGATACAAACGATCCAAAGAGAAAGAAGATGATGATTAAAGGGACAAAAAATTGACTGTCATGAAGCTAAAGACATGCCTCAGACCTTGTGCTTTTGACTTGAATAGTCTTGACTAGTGTCTCTCTGTAGGATTTAGGCAGTTGAGGAAGTAACATAGTTAATCTAAAATGACATGAATATGAGAAAGCTTCAGAGCAGAAAAAAGTTCAAAATATTTCTGCTTTCTGTACATGCAAAAAGAAAATCAACAAATTACCTTGTTTAAATTGATATAGTCTGCGGTCTTTTTTACAGCAAGTTTTTCCATTTTCTTTTTTTTCCATTCATAAGCTTTATTGACAAGCTTCTATTCATGTAAGCTTTTCCTTTTGGCAATTTGTGGCTTCTTCATCATTTTGTACAGAAGATAAACAATGAAAATAAAAACAAGCTAAGCATTCATGTAGTATTCATCCCTTGAAAATAAATAGCATCACCTTAGTACATGCCTCCTTATGAATTCACAATTTAGCCTACATTTTTATTGGAAATTACTGCATGTCAGATATGAAAAATATCCTTTATTTACAAAGTAAATTGTTTATATTGCAAACAGGCTTGGAAAGGGAAGCAATTCCATAACTTCAAATTCAATGAAAAGAGAAATCCCATAATATTGTGGTAGCCTGGAAGGAACCTGTAACCATTTTTGCAGAATCTTTATGCTCAAATCCAGTAATAGTAAAGTTGTAGACCTCACCTTTAGGTCAGTTTCAATGTAGCAATTATTACTAATACTAAAAAGACAATAGTTTAAACAAATGGAATGCATTTTCTTCCTAGGATCTCAAAGTGCTTCTTCTAAATTATCTCATTTGTTCTTAAGACATATTTCTACAGGGAGAAGAAAGCAGATATTGTATGTCACTCTCATCTACACTTTAACAAACAGCTTTGAGTGGGTCCTGTGACATTCTGGCACTGAAAGCTATAGCTTATAGCCAACTGGCTACATGCCTCTTAGGCCAGCAGCTGAGCTCTCAAATGAATCTTAGAACTGGGAGAAGAGTTGGCTTTTTAGAGTCTAGAGGAAGTAACTTCCCAGTACGGTTCATGTGAGGAATGCCTGGACTGCACTATATGATATAATATACTAGCAAATATTCTGCTTTGATAAAACATTATGTCATATATTAAGACTAATATGGAAGATCCATATCAACATTTATTTTATTAGCATTAATATATAAAACCACTTCCAAACAAAGTATAATACTAAGAAATATTTACTGTTAATAATATTATTAATGATATGCACAAAAATATGCCCTACAAAAGCACATTATAATATATGCACTTGTAGGACTAGTTGTAGTTTAAACAGAAACACCCTGCAAACATAACTCTAGGGTTGTACAGCAAGTAGTACAGCGACTGCTCTGACATAAACAGTTTCAGAAATACTTCCATTAATTATTACATAATGAAAAAGAAACTGTTCAGGTTTTGATAAGAGTTTTATAACTAAGCTGCCATTTTGTCTCCTAACACTAGAATAAGCAGGATGGAGAACACATAAATGGAACTAAGGACATCTGGGCATAGGTGGGACTCCAAAATTCTAGAGAAATGGCAGGAAAAACAGGAAGGAGCATGTAAAGAAAAAGAAAATCTATCAGAATGGAAGGTGATGAAAGTAGCAACTTTTTTCAGAATTCTGTATATCAATAAAGCCAGGAGAGAGATGCCCATAAGTCTGGGTTTCATTATTTTATGCTGTAGTCTTTACTACTTAAGTGTGCTGTGCAGTTATTACACGAATCTGCTGTCTAACGGACATAAGAAACCACACACACGGGTGAAGTCAACAGCGTCTGGGGGAGCTTAGCTGACTCTCCATTCCATAACAATGCCTAAATATTTTGGAAGTTTGCTAGAACAGAGCGCTCTCTTCAGAGAAAACAGTCCATGACATACTGTCCAACAATTATCTACCAAAGCTGAGTCTACGTTCATGAGGGATATATCAGCTATACAAGACAGTGTCAAGCATGGCAAAAATGATACCCAGTTGCCTGTCTTAGTTTTATTTGAACTGTTGTTGAAATATTAGATATATCAGAAAACACATCCACTTTTCCACTTGTTAGTACAAGAAAAATTTCACATTGTTGTGTCAAATTAGAAATGAGGACAGCTACTTAAGCAAAAGAAGGAATTGTCCCTTGTGTACCAGAAGCTGGTTTATTCCTTATTCCATTAAATATCTGATTTTTTTCGAGAGACTTGTTGATGTTAATATCAAAAGAGCATTTTTTCATATGCAATCAAATTTTCTTCATACCTATATTCTCTGAATTCTCCAGTCTTATTCTTCTACAATTTTCTTCTTTTTTATTTTATTTTAAAGAGAAAAGACTAAAAACAAAATAACAATAACAAAGCAGAAACAAAACAACACCAAAACAATAAAAAGATACAGAATTTCAAACAAGATTACAGGAAATTAACAATGGTTGTTGTATAACATATTTTTGTCTTCAAAGTAGTTGCTCAGATTATCAAATATAAGCATGCAAGATTGATCAAACAATTAGACATTAACTGTTCCTTTCAATAAACCAACAGAAATTAGTAGTACAATTATCTTAGCTATTCTGATGAAAGCATAAATAAAATCTTAAAGGCACGATAGATATTTTGAAAGGGAAAGAAACTACTCAAAAGGGAAGAACAAGTGGGATGAAGGAAAGAAGGAAAGAAAGGAAGAAGAAAGGAAAAAAAAATTTCTTCCTCTAAAGCCAAAGGAAACACATAAGTTAACCAAGGAATCTGTTTAGGTTGACATTCCAGAAACAAACCAGAATTCTACCTCAAGTATTCAACATAATCATAAACTCTAATTTTCAGTATAATTTTATTCCTGATCTCATAAAATACTGTAAGTTTTTATTTAGTTCTAGGCTTGCATTGTGGCTTGTTTCTTTATCAGTAAAGTCACACAGGAGATATCGCTCAGGGTGTCTAAGTTAATGCAGTAACTGAAATGGAGACATAACCTCCGCTGAGGATGAGGAGGACCAGTTATTACAAATGAAAACGTGGAGCATGGAGCAACACGGTACAGAGTGGACAATGCCTCTCTCTCTCTCCGCTCTACTTAGATGGAAACTTAGCTGATACAGTTTTAAAACATCAAGAGGGTAAGACAATAAACTTGAAATTCAAATGTGAGGAAACCGAGGTACTAACTCTGTCATTTGGGACCTCTGGTCCTCAGCCGCCTAGTCACTTAAAATCTGTGAACCTCAGTTTATTCCTGTGTAAGCATAGATAGCGTCTGACTTACTTTAATTAGGAGACGGTTGTAAGAAATAGACATTTACATGTATTGGAGAGCACTTTCAAATACATAGGTTCATTATCGTTGGCCTGTCATGTATGATTTAATATTCTAAGAATTTACAAAGTTACAAATAGAAGACTACAGAATGGGCCTCTATCTTAAAGGGTCTTAACAGGAAGAATACAAAAAGTAAATATATTTGTGATAAAAAGAATACTTAATACAGTAAAGTTGAGTATGATAGCAAATTTATAAACCCTTGATCTCTAGATAATGTTCAGACAGGGTCATCTACAAAATTTGAAAGTACATAAAAAACACAAAATTACAAGCTCTTGAAAGTGATTCTCATAGCATGCATCTATCATTTATCTATCTATCTATCTATCTATCTATCTATCTATCTATCTATCTATCACCTGTCTATCTATCTATCACCTATCTGTCATTCCTATGCAAAAGCATTATTTCCTAGAAATCTAGAGTTTTCTTTCTTGTTTTGATAGCCGGCTGTCATTTTCTGGGACTCAGTGTGCTGTAACAGTCCCTCAGACCATCACTGATCACTAAATTTCCAGAATCATTTATCACTCGTAACATCTTTGGGGCCATCAGCTGACTTCTCTTCAGCGTCACTGTTTTAAAAGCCCCAAACATCTATTAGGAGGCAGAGCGGAGACAGTGCCCTTCTGTAGACATGATGGGGTCGCCACCCATCCAAGCATCTGTGTTGAAAAGTTGCCATAGAGTCTGACGTTGATTATCAGCTGGGATAAATCCAAAAATACTGTGTTCTCTAAACATAATCAGGATGTGGTTTTGGACTCAGAGTAAATGAGATTGAAGAACTATTAAAATTTATAATTTCTCTGCAGAGTGACTGTGCTTATTTCTGGAATGAAGAACACTCTCACTTTTTTTTCTTTTCCAAAATGAATCTTCATGAAAGATAAAGCCCATCAAGGATTATTAGTTTCTACAATTTAAATATGTCTAATTTCAACAGAGATACCTTCTAACTTTTATTCATATCACTTGATTATGTTACAATAGAGAGGTATATAAATTTTTAATATTCTTATATGCTTACTTTCCGTCGCATAGCAAATTATCCTTAAATTTTCTAAACCATATTTATCCATTGTAATCGTATTACAGAATACTTAAAATTACACTTAAGATTATCTAGATCATTCAAGTGAAAAGAAAGTGAAATATATGATGAAGTAAACTACATAAAACTGTACCTTCAGTTAGTAAAATTTTCTTTTGAATTTTCTGTCAGTATTTCATTTGTTGAAAAATACTGTCTGACTGAGAGCCAGGGTCATATTTTTTATTGTTTTTGAGGATATTTCCTCTTCTCCCTATATTCTTCACTCTCTTATCATCCCAATAAAGAAAATAAGATTTTTTTGGTACAAGGAATCAAACTCGGGACCTTGCACTTGCCAGACAGGCACTGTGCCACTGAGCTATATCCCCAGCCCCCAAAACAAGTATTTTTGCTCTGTATGAAATGTATGCTTGATATATTGTAATTATTATATATTTCCCTCTATAGAACTCTTCATGGAATTCCAGTGTTCCTATATTTGAGATCGTTGATGGAGCTGAGTAAATTCAAAGGTAATAGTCGGTTACGTGACTAGCCTGGAGTACATACAAAACAACGAGGGAATAAATTAATTCTATGCCGGAGTTTATTGTAATTTGGTGAATGTTAAATAAAGAGCAATGTTAAGGTGGCTGATCAGTTTTTCTCCTTACCAAAATTTCTGGTCTCTCAGAACTTCCACATCCAGGAGTAAATAATTTTCTTCGTCACTTGTAGCTTCAGTGGGCTTAGCACTATTGATTTACGTACTTTTCCATATAAAAAATATGAATTAAATTATTGTATTTTTTTTCCTCTTACAACCCACATTTTATCTCATCAAGAGTAGTAAGAGAAAACAAGCTACGCAAGTCCGATTAGCTTTTATCTAAAATCACTCTCACCTGACTAACTCAGAGACTAGCAGCCATAACTTGTGACAAACTTGCTGTTGCTATACACATAACTGCATGCACAGTATACGGTCCAGGCCTAGGAAAGACTAATTTTTAAACTTTCTTTATGAAACGTTAGAGTAAAAAAGAATATTTTCCATCTGATCATAAAGGTACACAGTAATGAGAACGTAGGTGAGGCAAAATGCAAGGTCTTCAAGCACCTCTCAGGGTGAGTGCAACGCGTACTACTGATGTACAGCAGTAAGATTTCATAGTCCTAAATCAGCTAGACTAGCAAAATCAACGCTGTCATGTCCATTTCATGTTATTAGTTCTCTTAGTGCCATAAAAAGCGTTTGATTTAACTTGTGTTAGTGGAGCTGGATGTAAATAAACCTGATGACTTCAGAAGATTTGCATTCCAATTATTTCCATTGCTGAAGTTATTTTTTTCAGATCTCTCATCTAGGTGAATTTGATACATTTCAATCGTATACTCTGCTAATGGAGTTGTCAGCATCTGAAAAGAAACAGAACTCATGAAAGAGTGATTCTCTTTCATTAGAGTTAATCAATCAAAAGTTCTTCTACCATTCACTCCAGCTCCTAGCAATTCCAGGCCTGTGATTAGCAGAGATGTCACAGCAAAACGGTATCCCTGGGGCACACAGTAAAAAAAAGAACCCTACCAATCCTTGCTATATTAATATACTGCTCCTATTTTAAAATAGGACTACCTTCACTTTATTTCATTAGCAGTGGGTTTTCTGCTTTGCTGACACTGCTGAGGAAGAAGAACGTAGATATAAGCAGTAGTATACATAATTATTTATGTCCCTCACTGAAATTGCTATATCAAAATAAATGCAGCACAAAATCAATACTTTGTTTTCTTAAAACATATTTCTTAATATAAAAATACAAAATATTTCCTTTGATTCCCTTAAAATAGCCGTCTCTAAAAAAAAACAGCACTTGCATTAAATTCATTGAAATAAATCACATTTCTTTTCCTTGTGCTTCAGTGCAATTTTTAATTTAGCTTTTATCAATGCATGTTTGCAGTACCTAGTGATTACCTCCTCCCGGGGGTCGGTGTGTGTACGTGATGCATCACAACTCACTCTCCTACCCTTCCACTCCCTCCATCTCTTGGTCCCTTCCCTTTGACAGATGATGTCTCTCCCTATTTC
>NW_004955448.1:14947265-14951326 GCF_000276665.1 Chinchilla lanigera | reverse complement strand
TCAGACCTCCTTGAAAGACACAGCACCAAAGGCCGTTCTATGATGTCCCAACCTCAGATTCTGTGAGTGAGTCAGCCACACATTTCACACAACAAAAACGCAAGACTGGCCGTACAATCTTCATGACTGAACAGCATCACCTCTGCGTTATGATCTAAAAATTGCATACTTGAGGAAAAGAAAGGTGATTTACTAGAAAATGTACACAGGAACACCATATTCTTCAAAGTGCTCTGAATTTAAAATAGGGAAATATGTGCACAGGAACAATTTACTTTTTCAGGTGGCCCAGAGATGCCAAATTCTACAAGTCGAGCCACATTACCCTTGTCTCTGCCACGTCCGTCCGTGGCTCGAGGTTCTGCTGTAAATGGAAAGCGAGGGTCAGAGACACACAAGTGAATACTCTTCCCTTTATTCTTCTGTCACTCATGTTATGGTGCTCTGACTGCCACGCAGATCGTACCATGTAGCGGCTGAAACAAGAAGATACCAGAGGGGCAAAAGCGGGCCCGAGCTAAAGGTAACTGAAGCATGTGTAGAGGTGACACTTGCTTTTAGCAGAATTATCCCAAGAGTACATTTTGTTGACATAATATAAATGGAATGACTCTTGTTCCTTTGTATTGGCTTTGTAGCACCACAATACTCTGTGTTGTATTGTTCACTACATGTTCTTATATTTTATATTATATATGGACTATATATTGCTACATTGCAAAGGAAAAGAAAAACTTGCATAAATATTTTAATGTTCAATTTTTTGAGACTGTGAGACTAATAGATTACAAGAGGGACTCAAATTACAATGAGAAGAGGGACTCAAAATAGCAGCCATTAGCCTCCAGACCTTTATTAGTGTGCAAGTGTATATGTATTTTTGGCGGACTCTGTATATATTAATATCAAAATCTCCATTATGTTTTCTTGACTGCAGTTTTTCTTATCCTATGGAGGCTACATTCAATCAATATCCAAAAGTGTCACTACTACTATTATATTTATTTTTTTCTTTTCTTTTTTATTTTATGGAAAAAGAAGTAAAACAAAATTTCATAAAGGATAAACAATTAAAATAATACAAGAGAGACAATTGTTAATACATTGAGTATTGTTATTTTTAATGTAGTTAGAGTACAAGATATGGACTTAAAAAATTCTCCAAATGGTATTAGCACAAACCTTTCTTTTCAATGAATTAAGAGAAACTTGTAGTATAACTATCTTGTATTTTGTTTTTTTCTTTCTCCTTTCTTCCTTTCTTCTTTCCCCCATCCTACCTCCTAAATCTTTTGAACAACTTCTTCCCATTTCACAATGTTTATTGTGCATTTTGGATCTTATTTATCCTTTTCAGTTCACCTGGGAGACAATGCTATGCTTATATATGTGAGTCTGATTTATTTCACTTAAGAATATGGTCTCTGGTTGCAACCCTGTACCTATAAAAGTCTCAAGTTTACCCTTCTTTATGCCTGAGCATAAAGCACCATATCTTTTTTTATCAGCTACTCAGCTGATGGACATTTGGGTTGTTTCAAAGATCTAGCTATTATGAATTCTGCTGCTGTAAACAGGGGTGCCCACATATCGCTGTGGTTGGATGTTTCTAATTCTTTTGGGAAGATACCCAGAGCTTCTGGGATTCTAAAAAGTTTCCAGGTGTTAAAATATGCCCTATTAATAATGATGCACAATTATATTGAATTGTGGATTTTGACATATCCAAATCGTTGTGTATAAAACTTCGTTATTATCATTAGAACACGTTTTAGTATTTCATTAACTAAAAAGAATAGCTACATATATAAAAGTATATTTTATTATTTTCCTTTTTCTTAAGTAAGAGATGAATTTATATTTGTAAGTTGTATCTACTAATAAAAACTAAAATGTTCTAAAATAACAAATCATTTGTAAAGATATATATCAATTTTAGGAAACAAATCTATGAAATGAAACCTAAGCAAATCTCTCACAGTATTAGGGTTTAGGTTACAAGTCTAACCTGGGGAACTATGGGCTTTGCAGATTCTTTTTTAGAGCACAATCTGAAATAACATTAGGTCCCAGTGGATACGCAAAATTTTCCAGGTTTGCTTTGCTTTAGATTCAGGAAATTACTTAAGCCAGTGTAAGACTCAAGTAAGAAATAATAGGTACCACATGGGTTCTTTGTAGGTCAATTAAGTTTTAAAATATGATAATGATGATGTGATTGTATAATGCTATTTCTGGTAAATAATGGTAGACAAATGTTTTTAAAAAGAACAGAGAGGGTTATTTATCCATCAGTCTACTCTAGAAAATGTAAGTTTATGCACAGAGTGACTTTGCTCTGCCTACTATAAAAATATTGTTTGCACCCATGACTTTTATTTCAGTTCTTTCCCTTTATTGATCTGTATAATCTCTTTTGGCAGCCAATTAATCCATATTCATTTTGAATCCATGCACTTAGATTTTCTCTGACATCAATTCTGGAAGAATCTGTCAGCAGCAGTTACTTTAGCATAAACTGAACTCTTGGTGAGCTAATACATCTTTATTGAAATATTCACTAAACTTTTAAGTGACATCCAGTGTTTCAGTATAAAATCATGAAAATGCTTAAGCCAGTAAGTAATTACTGAAGCCTTATTTGCCCCTAATATTTCTAGGAATTCACTTTTCCTTATGCTTACTGTAACATTTTTATTTCAATAATTTATTATGCAATTGGGTTTACATACCACCATATTGAAGCCATCATATTTAAAAGAATTCTTTCAGCACATCTAGGAAATTCAATTCCCTTGTTTTGTTTGAGAGGATAGCCTCTCAACATAATTTATCCATCTGACAAAAGTTTGATGAGGATAAACAATTAAGCAAGGTTTATAAAGATAAACTGATTTCCAATGAAAATGTTTCAGTGAGTTTTCAAACTAGGGGGGATAATTGGTCCATAGACAGATAAGATATCCTCTAAGTGATATCGTGGCTGAAACATAAATTTACCTTGTAGAGCCCCCATTTCTACACGAGCTCATAAGAAGCCTCACAGGAGGTACAGAATTTAAAACACTCCTCTCAAGCTGAGTGTGCAGGTGAAGAAGGAAGGGATTCTGAAAAGAAAAATCCAATTATAAAAAGTACCGCGCGAAAGAAACATCATTACTGTGTTTATGAACGGCTGGAAATGTGTTAAAATGTTATAATGTTTATAGGTGGGAAGGTAAGAGGTATCACAGGAACCAAGGAAATGGAGAGAAAGAAAGACCAACCAGAGAGAAGACTTGTTTGACTAAGGAACCCTCGAAAGGAGAGATCAACCAATGGGGAATGTAGGTCACATCTTTTAGATAGCAAATAACGTGACAGAAAACCAACAGGGAAAGGGGGCATAGGAAGGAGAACCAGTTAAACCATTGGGAAAGCAATCATAAAAGCTATAACGAAAACCGGTGAGAGCTTAACTCTTGCCCGTGGCACTGCAGGCGGAAGCCAGACCCAAGAGACTGTCCTGGGGTTGCAACTGCATCAAGGACAGGATGAGTACCGTGTGACCTTCTTTGTGCTCTTAGAATTGAAACCTTACTAGAGCTACCTGGTGTGTCTGAGATGAGCTTATAAAGCACCGTTATTCAAACAACATATGATTTCCATATATCTCTGCAGTCCATTTTCATTTCTGTGTTTTTTCTGCTACACACTGTATACAACTAGTGTTCATACAGCTGACACACATACTCTACCATTTATCATTTCTTCTCTTCAACTTATTTCATTTTCCCTGTATGGAATTCACTTTTCCCCTATGCTTCTGTGTATTTCCATTTATTTATTTATTTATTTATTTATTTATTTTTAAATTTTCACCTTATTAGTACATGATGAATGTGATTTCGCATTTCAGAGGATTCAGAGCTGATCGTGAAATTGTTTCTCTTAGCTATAGCACGTTGAGAAACTATGGGAGTACTCCTCTCTCTGCCCAGTGAGTGCCCTGCTGGGTTTCTTTAACAGATTTTTTTCTCCCAAAAGTCACTGCTGAAGGCCAGGGATATAGCTCAGTGGCA
>NW_004955448.1:14927226-14943220 GCF_000276665.1 Chinchilla lanigera | reverse complement strand
CCAACACTCATTCCTGATGAAAACCCTACAGAAAATTGGAATAGATGGACTTATCTCAAGCTGATCAAAGCCATCTATGATAAACCAACATCTAACATGATACTAAATGGTCAAAAATTGAAAGCTTTCACTTTAAAATCAGGAACAAGATAATGGTGTCCACTGTCACCACTTCTATTCAATATAGTTCTAGAAATATTGACTTGAACAATTAGACAAGAGAGAGAAATGAAACGAATAAGGATAGGAAAGGAATAAGTAAAATTATCATTATTCACAGATGACACGATGCTCTACAGAGAAGAGCCCAAAATCTCCACCAAAAGATTCATGCATTTAATAACCAAATTCAGTAGCATAGCTGGACACAAAGTTAACACTCAAAAATCAATAGCATTCCTGTACACAAGCAACAAACAGACTGAGAGAGAAATGAAGGAAACCACCCCCTTCACAGTAGCGTCTAAAAAGATGAAATACTTAGGAATTAATCTAACAAAAGAAGTAAAAGATCTATACAGTGAAATTTATAGTACTCTGAAAAAAGAGATCAAAAAGGATATCAAAAAATGGAAAGATATTCCTTGCTCATGCACAGGAAGAACCAACATTGTGAAAATGGCCATACTCCCAAAATTGTTGTACAGATTCCATGCAATCCCAATTAAAATACAATTAGTATACTTCATAGTTCTAGAGAAAACACTCCTAAAGTTCGTCTGGAACCAGAAAAGGCCTAGAATAGCAAAAGCAATCTTGAGAAACAAAGGAAAGGCAGGAGGCTTCACAATTCCTGACTTGCCAAAGACTAAAAATAGACCCATGTCTTTCACCATGCACTACATTACATTAAAGTCAAAATGGATCAAAGATCTAAACATTAAAACAGAAACACTAAATTAATTGGAAGAGAAAGTACATAAAAATCTTGATGATATCGGAGCATGCAGAGAGTTCATGAACAAAAATCAAACTGCAGGGGAAATACTTCAAAGAGTCAACACCTGGGATCTCATCTTACTGAAAAGTTTTTGCACATCTACAGAAATTACCAATAAAGTAAAAAGAAAACCCACGAATTGGGAAAAAATTTTAGCCAACTGCCCCTCAGACAAAGGACTTCTATCTAGGACATATAAACTATTAAAAAAAATCAGGTTCCCCAAATTCAAAGACCCACTTCAAAAATAGGCATCTGAGATGAATATACACTTCTCAGATAAAGAAATGCAAATGGCAAATAAATACATGAGAAAATGTTCAACGTCATTTGTCATTTGTGAGATGCAAATTAAAGTAACTCTGAGATTCCATCTCACCCCAGAAAGGATGGCTATCATCAAGAAATCAACCAATAACAAATGCTGGAGTGGCTGTGGGGCAAAAAGAGTGCTACTCCACTGCTGGTGGGAGTGTAGATTGGTGAAACCATGGCAGAAATAAATTTGGAGATTCCTCACAAAACTAAGATTGGAAGTCCTATTTAATCCAGCTATTCCCCTTCTGGGTTTTTTCCCAGAAGATTTAAAGACATCATACTACAGCGATATATGTGCACCCATGTTTGTAGCAGCACAATTTGTTATAGCTAAATATTGGAAGCAACCCAGATGCCCATCCACTGAAGAAAAGATAAAAAAGATGTGGTATTTTTATACAATGGAGTATTACTCGGCTACTAAAAAAGATAATCTCAAGGCTTTTATAGGTAAATGGATACAACTAGAGACCATACTCATAAGTGAAATAAATCGGACCCAGATGGGTAACCATCATATTGTCTCCTTGGTGTACGAACATCAAAGACTAGGTAAAACTCAAAACGTACAATAGATGATAGGAAAGGGAAAGAAACTGCTCAAAGGAAGGAATGACTGGGATGAGGGAAAGAAGAAAAAGAAGGAACACAAAATAAAAATATATATGAATAGCTGTGATAATTGTATTGCTGATGTCGAATGGTGTATTGAAACGAACAGTTAATGATTACAATTTTTTATGTTCTGATCAATTTTGCAAACGTGTCTGGTGATCTGAGCAACTGATTTGAAGGTAACAATACGCAATGGAATTACAATGGTGAACTCCTTCCATCTTGTCTAGTGAAGCTCTATATTATCTCTGCTGTTTTATAGAAGAATTATTTTCTTATTCCATATAATGGCTTGAGCAATCTTTCATTCTTAATCTGAGCAATGTAGTTTAGGATGGCGATATGTAATGTAACAATCACTGCTGATTCATATTACTTTGTGTTGAGACTCTGTATCGCTTTGAATGTTCTTGCTTTGATTTGTTTACGTTTGTGATACTGCTGTTCTATTTCTTTGTTTGTTTCTCGCTTACTACTCTCTTTAAAATAAAAAATAAAAAAATAAAATAATATTACCGGTAGTACTGCATATTCAGGAAAATAGTTAATCTAGCTAATATATATTCTGGTTTGGGTGAGGTCAGTTGTCACTGAAAATGCAGTATGAAGCCGAAGATCCATGTGAGTTTATGACAAATCTGGTGCACAGACTAGATAGATGTATCAGTGAGAAAATTAAGGTGCAATCACTTTCTTTTCTCCAATAAGTTGAAAATGGATCCATGCAGAAGCAAATCCACCCTATTAGCACACTTCATCCGAGTCCTTATACTCCTCAGGCTGTACATGTCAACAACGTAGACACAGTCCTTGCCCGATCTGAGTATTACATTCCATCGCAGATGACACACACAAAATGAGCAAATCAGCAAACGAAATCCTTGCAACTTCTGAAAATGCCTGCACTTTCTAGAGAAAGATTCACTCTTTAACACTATAGCACAAAAGATGCAAGGTAGAGGAACAGACCACGTAAATTCCACTGTATCGAAAAATTTATCTCTTGCGTGATATTGACCTCAGAAGGAAGCTAAGCTTATTTATTCAGTCTACAAATAATTATGCAATTCTTAATTGCTAAGTTCTCAAAAGTTGGAAAAGCTGACACATACCTATTTCTCATACCAACCCGGCTGTCTAGCTTCTGTGCTAATTCTCCCTTTTAACGTAATCCCTTCGTGAAAATGAAGCAATAATAACACTTTTGGTTTATCATTTTTTTTCTCTCCTTATTGTGATGGCTGACGAAGAAAAACAAAGAGAAAGAACATCCCTTATTCTTGTTAATTTCATGTGCCAACTCGGCTGAAATAAAAGATGATCAGATGGCTGCTCAGTCATTTCCGGGCACATCTGCGGGAGTGTTCCCGGAGAGATTAACATTTGAATCCTTCGACTGAGTACAAAAGGCTGACCTCACCAACGTGGACAGGCACCATTCAATCTGGTGCAGGCCCACGTAGAAAAAAAAGGGTGGGGGAGGAAGGACAGATTTTACTCCCTCGGCTCGAATTAAGAAACCCACATTCTTTTGCCCTTTGAGGGGGTGCTTCTGGTTTGGGGCCTTCAGCTGCAGTCTAGGCCTTGCACCACCGCCTCCCCCTGGAGATCAGGCTTCTGGATTCTGAACGGGCGCCTTGGTTCTCAGTGCACCGGGCTCGGATTTTGGACTGAACCGCACCACAAGCTTTCCTGGCATTTCAGACTGCAGAGAGCACACCGGTGGCTTCCCAGCCTTCATAATTATCTGGGGCGGTACACATAATAAATCCATCTACCTCTTCTATTCGTTCTGTTTCTCTGGAGAATCCTCACCGATACACTCGCTGAGTGCAACATCACCAGGGAATATATAATTCGAGAGAAAGTGAACAAGAAAAGATCCAAAAGAGTTCATGGTTTCCCTCTGACTCGGAAGAAAGTAAAGAGATTCATTACTCTAAACATAGCCTAACATGCCAAAATGGAAAAATCTCTTATTTAACATACCGAAATTTCACTAGAAACGGAAGGAAAATTTCAAAGCAAAACCGTGGCGAGACTACTTTTCACAAGTGCTGAATGATTTTAAAATGTTGTCATAGGAATAAAACTTTTAGTAGCATATGAAGTAGATGCAGGTGGTGAATGTGAAGAAGCAAGCTTAACTATCACATTGTTTCCTTTATATGAGAAACGCAAAATATCACCGAAGAGCAAATAGAAGACAGGTCAAGTGACAGGAAATGCCCAGAGGGATCTCTTGTGAACGGGAAGGGGCCGACCAGGGATGGCGAGAGCGGGGAGGCGGGGAAGGGTGAAAGATCCTGCCATGTGCTATGCGCATGCGCCAACGTCCCTTGAGGAATGTAGTCATAACGTATGGAAAACGTGTACGAATAAGAATTAAAAATTGAGAAAAGAATCAAGATGAAAAAGAATCTACAGGAATGAAGAAGCTCTTACAGAAGAGCCCACTTACATTGCCACTTTGTGAAATACAGAATTTTATTAATTCACTCTAACAACAGAGCCAACACCTTCTTGATATGTATTGTTAGTTCGAATTTACCCTATTATTTTTCTAGCAAGTATATATTTTCTTGAAATGAATCTCTGCTCTATTTTCTTCTATAAGGTAAAGAGCAGTGGAGTGTGAAAATTTTCGTTAAACACTTCATTTTTCAATTTACATAGCTTCCCACCTACTCTGAAGCCCTTTAATTTATCTAAGTGGATAAGTATAAATTGCTCCTGAAGTGAAAATTAAAAATCTAGAGCTTGAATTAAATGTACCAAGATCTAAGTGTTTCATAAATATTTTAAAAGTGTAATGATTGAAACAAGATAGAAAGAACTAATTCTAAGCAAGCTGTACAACCACTACTTTTAGCATATACGCCAAAGGCAGGGAAGAGAAAAAGTTAACGCAGTCTCACAGCCTGTTCAATCAAAACTTGGTTAACAGAACAAACAGTGCTTAAATAACAAAGACTTTGTAAATGGATTTAGCTTCTGTTACAAGGTACTCGAAATGCAAAAATAGGGAGAAGGAAGGAAGGAGGGAAGGAAGGAAGGAAGGAAGGAAGGAAGGAAGGAAGGAAGGAAGGAAGGAAAAAGGAAGGAAGGGGAGGGGAAGGAGGAAGATGGACAGCAGGTTTAAAAAGAGAACAGTGTGTATAAAAATGATTATCAGTGCTCCCATTACCCAAATGAGAACTATACTAAGTTTTAAATTATTGACCATAATATTTTTGAGGTATAACACATGCATTCCATAAACAAGAATAAAAGAAAAGTATAGCTTAGCTATCTATAGATAAATTCTGAATGAATTTGTTACCATAAGAACAGAAAAATGAAAATCTAGAGATCGTCAGAAGGCTGACGGAAGGGTGAAGTATCTGAAATTGACTAAGGACATGTTCAGGAAAACACTAGGCAGCATTCTTCCGTTCTATGAAAACAAGGATGGCTCTAGGCTACCAGTCTCACAACATGAAGGGCAAATTTATAGAGCTGATATTCCGGTACTTTCTACCAGAGAAACCTGGACTTACATTTCAAACTATAACACTTAAGGGCTTTATAATTAATTTTTGCCAAGGTATTTAAATTCTGTCCATAACTTCATAATCTATAAACAACATTAATAATATACCTACAGAGTTTTATGAGAATAAAAGTGACAATGTAGATGAAAGTATAGCACAACACAATGAATCAGCTAGCATTCAATAAATATTAACCATATTGTTTTAATGTGTCAGCTTTGTATAAAAACTGAAAAATATCACTTTTCTTCTACAGTACATTAGTAATTACAGTAGGATAAAGAACAACAGCTTATGAAAAGGGTGTGTTGTTTTAAAGATGGATAAGAAGGCCAAGAGAAACTCCAGGGATAATAGGCACACATGCCCATGTATTTATCACAAGCTTCAAATTGATTTGGGGATTTGCCACAGAATAACAAGTACTGCATCAGCAGCAATGCTGACAAATGCCTTGATTGCTACTCTCAGGCAATCCCTTATTAAAAGTGCTGTAGAATAGTGAAATGTATATACTAAGCAGAATATTTGTCATGATATGCTGTAGAAGGCAGTTGATTTCAGAGTTTTAGTAGTGGAGAAAGAATGCTGGTAATGTATATACAGAGGTGATCCCAAAATATTGTGCAGGAGTGTGAGTGTGTGTGTGTGAGTGTGTATGACTGTGTGTGTGTGAGTGTGTGTGTGTGTGTGTGTACGTGTGTTTTATGGCATGCTGATCATGCCCACCCCAAAAGAAAGCAAAAACCAACTCAGTAATTATTTAAAGAATACTTCAATAATTTACACCTTAATTTCTGTGGTAATGACATGGCCATCATAATGGTGACATATGCTACCAAAGCCTAAATACCATCAAATTTTACCCAAGTTGTAATGTTTCCACAAATCAGACTTCAGAAATTGTCAGACGAATATGACAATATCAATCAGTAAGTAGATCTTGTGAAAAATAATCTGGTCCTTAATATAATCTTTTGAAGAAACACCTAGATATTAGGATATTTGAAATTGAGTAAAACAGATTTATATCTCCATATTTACTGGCCCAATGTTCAATTAAGTTTCAGTTTCTGGAATGTGATATCCAAGCCCACTGAAGACATGCTTTTTGAACAACTAAGAGGGAAAAGTCAGTTTAGACTGCAGATAAATCTATTATAGGAATTTACAAATTTATAGTATGAAATTGCCAGATATTTAAATTATAACAAAGTTAGAAAGGCTATGTATTCCCATGACAGGAAGGAAAAAAATGAGTGATATTGGTAGGTATCAGATTGCTTTTTATCTTGAGATACAAATAAGTTATCTATTGTATGTTTTACATTTTTTAATGCTGCACTTTATAATCCTTAATGTTTGTGGTGATTGTGGAGTGTTCAGCCAGTAAAGTTAAAACTTGATTAACTCAAATTTAAATTAATCAACTTTAAAGTTTTAATATAGCTATGCTTTTGAGAGAGACATTCTCCATGAAACTATTAACATTCTCCATGAAATTATTAACATTCTCCCTGAAATTATTAACATTCTCCACGTTCTTTTCATTTTAGGTTTGTTTGAAATTTTTACATTTTGAATACGTCTACTATTGCACTTGCAATACGACTTAAGGAAGGCCGTGCAAAGTTCTTACTAAAAGGTGTAGCCTTTTCCCCCAAATGCCTTAATTAAATATTATCTTTTTCACATCAGTTCAAAGTTTATTCAGCAATACAATACAATATAATATTCAGCTATACGATATGTTTATCACCTTGTTCAAACTGGCAGTATCTGTTTCAATGATAATCATTTTAAGAATTTTTGACATTTGTTTTCAAGTACTACTCCTTTTTTCTACTTCCCAATTTTTTAATTAACAGAGAAATTATCCAAATAAATGAAGCTTGGCTCAAGCCTGTAATCCCAGCATCGGGGAGGCTGATGTACGAAAATGGCTGTGACTTCATGACCAGCACGGACTACAGGGCAAGACTCTGTCCCCCCCAAAATAAGATAAAAGACAGAAGAAAAGAAAAGAAAGAGAGAGGGAAGGGGCGAGGAGAGGAGAGAAGACAAGAGAAAAGAGGAAATTCACTGTAAATGAACCTGAGGACTAATGCATAAACCCGCCCAGCTGATCCCTCCTGGAATCTGATGGCAATTTCCATGACTAATAGACACAACTGAAGGTGAACACTACAGGTTAGACTCACGGGAAGGGAGATTTGGAGTCCAAAAGGCCAGGCATAGTGTTTATTAAGAACACCCACAAGAAAGATAATTTTGATGAGCAGTAGTTGATTATAATGACTGGAGTTTATCATAATAGCAGCAGAGAAGGCACTGTAAAGCCAGTGATGGACTCAGCTTACTCCATTGACAGTTCTGGGTTAGAATGGCCCATTGGTGTTGGCCAAAGGTGGGATGAAAAGGCCCAAATGCTCATCGGTCAACACAGCTGTGTATGGATTTCTTTGGATGCGGTGATTTCGGTGATTTCTACACGGGGCGCTGGCGGCTGGCTGGCTGTGCACCGCACACCTAAAGTTAGGGCCCTAATTCTTTCTCTGAAGAAGAATTGGGGCAGTGCATCACAGTTTCCACTGCTACAACTTCACAAAATTGATTTTTTTATTGAGAAGTGGATCTCTGTTCACTCTGCTTTTTGTAATGATGGATAGTAAGGAATTATTTTTTTTTTTTTAAATAAAGCCTGAATATTTGTACACAATTTTAGAAATTTACAGTTTCTATTGCTACTGGAAAATTCTGTTCTCCTAAAATCCACTGTATTTTTACTAGATATAAGACTTCCTTGGATTCCTGCGTGCTAATCCGACACCCTCCCGTAATTCCATGTGCTTGTCCCCACCCCTTCTTAGCTTTGTCATCACTGTTGAACATGGGTTTGCATGTCCTCACTCTCTTCTTCTGTATTTACTGTGTTAAACAGTGCAATTGTTTACACTATCAAAATATTATTCTACATATAAGATTCAGTGATAATTTTATTTAACCTAGGCCAATTTGTAGGAGTTTATTTTACAAAAATTCCACGCCTAATTTCTGTGGGGTATTTATCACCAAAAGATGCTGAATTGTGGCAGAACCTTTTTTGTGCATTTGTGGAGTTTTAGTACTGATTTTATTTAGGTGGTGATCACATTGATTTATGTATGTCGAGCTCTTGCATCACTGGGATGAAGCCACCTTAATCATTTTAATCTGTTGTTAGATTACATTTGTGGGAAACTTACTGAAGATTTTTCCATGCGTATTTGTCAAGGATATTGCTTTTATATTTTGTTGAGTATCCAGTTTTGGCTTCAGTTGAGATCGGGAGCGTTCAGGGTGATATAGCTGTAGACTCCAGTTTTGGCTTCAAAGAGATACTGCTTATAGAATGAAGTTGGGAGCTTTTCTTTTTATTTCATAGACTAGTAAAGGTCTGGTAAAAGTTTGCAGTTTATGCCTTTTTCAGTCCACTGGTTACATTTTTTCTATATTTTTCATAGTGGAATGTAATTTTTCAAAAGTTCATAATAATCCCCTGAACCTCGGTGGTCTTTTGTAATATCACTTTTGCTGCCTGTAATTTTGCTAATTTTGATCTTCTCTCTTTCCTTTGATAATTTGTGTAAACATTCATCAAATTTTTTTTCTCTCATAGGACAAACCCTTCAATTCATTGATGCTTCATATAGTTCTTGTCTCCATTTAATTAATTTTAGCTCTTTTCCTTATTGCTGCTTTCTTTCTAATTACATAGGGCTTTATTTTTTTCTAAGACCTTGGAATGTATTACTAGGTTATGTAGTTGAGATCTGTGAGATTTTTAGTGTTGGCCTTTATGGCTATAATCTTTCCTCTTAGGAATGCCTGCATTATATCCTACACATTTCGGCATGTGGTGTTTAAAATATCATTTGATTCTAGGAATTTTTAAATTTCCCTTTGGATTTCTTTAATGACCAACTGATTGCTTAAAAGTGCATTATTTGATCTCCATTTATTTCTGTATTTCTGTGGTTTTGTTAATTTCTAGTTTTATTACACTGTAATTAATAGAATGCATGCAGTTATTTATCAATCTAGTTTGCATTTTCCTTTGGCTTAAACTGCACTCCATTCAGGACAGAGTCCCAGGAACTGTTGAAACAATGAGCATTGCTGCTGGCTGGAGTATTCTGTACATGTCAGTCAAATTCTTTTGATTTGTAGTGTAGTTTAACTCTGATGTTTGTTGATGCATTGTCAGGATGACCTGTTAATTTGTCAAAGCGGGGTATTGAAGTCAGTTACTATAATTACAATGAGATTTATCTGTCCTTTTATTTTGTGTGGTGTTTGCTTTGTGAAGTGCTGTACATTGGGTGCACTTATGTTTGCAATTGTTGTATGTTCTTGGTTGACAGCTTTGTTTAGAGATGTGAAACGGCCATCTCTGTGTCTTCCAAATACCTGTGACTTCAAGTCTGCTTTGTTGGATATGAAGATGATTATTCCTGGTTATCTTCTGGCTCCACCTACATGCTCCAGCATTTTCAGCTCTTCTGACTTCAGTCTGAGTGCACCTTTGTATGTGAAGTATATTGGTTGCACGCAATGTATAGTTACCATTTAAAATTCTCAGTACTCTTTTTTTTTAATGCAATGTGCCATTTTTGTCTTTTTTTTTGAGAATCAGGACCATTTGCATTACTGTTACTGTTGAAAGGTATATACTAATTCCTGCCATTTAAAAATTTTTGTAATGTCTTATTCTTTTCTATCCTTTGTTAATCTTCTCTTCCTCTTCTGAGAGCTGTGCTAAGTATCTTCCGCAATGTCAGCTCAGTGGTCATGACTTCTGGCTTCTGCTTATCCCGGGACACCTCTAAATTTGATTCAATTCTAAAGGATAGTTTTGTGGGATATAGTAATCCAGTTTGGAAGTCATTTTCTTTTTAGAACTCTAAAGGCATTATTTCACTATCCGACTCTTAGAATTTCTGCTGGGAAACATGCTGTTATTCAGATGCCCATGTCTTCACATATGAGCTGGCATTTGTCTCTTGCAATTTTTGATATCATTTCTTCGATCCTTCCCCGTGACATTTTAATTATATGATGGGGGGAGTTCTTTTTTGGTTATGTGTGTTTGTATTTCTGGTTTCCTGTACTTGAATTTTCATATCTTTGTCAAAATTGGAGGAACTTTCTCCTATAATTTCACTGAATAGCTTTTCAATGCTGTGCACCTGCACCTCAAGCCTATCTTGCATCCCAGAGACAATTAAATTTGTTTTTAAATCACATCCCAGAGAGCTCTTATATTTTTTCATAGTTTATTTTCTTTATTTCTCTCTAAATGTAACAATTAATCAACTTTATGTTCAAGCCCTAGGTTTTATCTTCTGCTTGATTAAGCCTGTTTGTGAAATTCTCCATTGAAATTTTTATCTGGCTTCTTGAGCTTTTATTTCCACACTTTCTGTTTTTATATTTTTCAGAATCTACATTTTATTATAGTAATTTTTCATCTTACATTGTCTCCTTATTTCGTTGTGCTGCTTACTTGTACCGTTTTTGAGTTCATTGGTCATTTTTACAATCATTCGTTTGAATTTATTGGTTTGATGTCATAATCAGTTTGTATGGAAGTATTAACTTTTGAGGGAGTCATACTGGCTTTTTCATTTTTTAATTTCTATATGAGATTCACATATTTGTTGAATTAGATTTCTTCACTTTTGTGTCAGACCTTTATAGGGAACAAATTTCTCTTCATGATGTGTCTTGTCAAGCAGTCTGTTGTAAGTTATTCCTTGTATTTTCACATGGGTTATTTTGTATGATTTCCTTGCAACTTCTTTGGTGATGGTTTGTGTATTTTGTCATCATTCACATTTTCCAGAAGCTGAGGTCCCACTTTCTGTATAGATTCTACAAAAGTGGAATCCTTCATTGTCAAGAAATGGTGTTTCAGAACACAGAGTAGAGTGTGTATGTCTTATGTGATTACTCATCCAGCCTTACGAAGAATACCCATTCTGAACAAGCACTAGGATGCCCTGTACTGAGCTCCCTCAAGGGTATACTGCTCTTAATTTTTGTGCTGTTTCTTTCTGGAGTTATTATATGTGTAGATATCCAGAAGCAAGTCTTTAGTCCCCCCAGAAGCCATGGTTACATTGCACCTCATGGTCTTTTGGGGACTTTATTACTCATATTCCTGAATTTACACATTCATTGAGGTTTGAGTGGGGTTGAGATACACATGGAGTAAGGCCCGGTCTCATGTCTGTGCCAGGATTGTAACTTGACATATGATTGATTGATTTTGTCAGTGTTTTTGTATTACAGATATGACTCTGATACATTGAATAATTAAAAATGTGTATTCTATTTGCTCTATTTACAATTTTTAAATTGACCTTGTTTCTTTATTAACTTTCACACATTTTCTGTAGCTGGATTTTAATGAGTCTTTATTCAAGAAAAGAAATGAGAAAATGTGGGAAAAGGGAACAAAATATGTAAGGAAAATAAAATGTACAGAAATGACTATGTTTTTGTAAAATGCTTATTTTTGCCAAAGGAATGCAGTAATATTCAGAGCAACATTCTGTGAGCTTTCTTCCTTGCAATTATTCTTATCAAATATTCAGTTAATGAGGATTGTATTAGTAATAATTATGTTTTACATAAAAATGCTTTTATAATATTATATCCTTGGTGTAGGAAAGGTCTATATCTATTAATAAGAAAGTTTTGGTATTCGGATTCATCATTAAATTGCTTGCGTTTGCTTAAAGCTGGTGTCAGAGATCACAAAGACTGAGATATTTGACACCAGCATTAATTTTGTTTATTAAAAAGTATTTAAAGCGGTTTCCTGTGACTTCAGTGTTGGTGCATTCATGCAGTTTTTCTCCCATACCAAAATCAGGTGTGTGAAATACGCGCTATGTGAAAATGAGTCATGTTTCGTGTAAATGACATAAGTCTCTTCCAAAAAGGAAAGAAATGCCTGATGTGGAAGCTAAGAGGTGAAAGAACAGTGACAAAATATCTCCTAAGAAGAAAAATAAAAATACATAAATACTTACTAAGTCCTTAGGATACCAAGTGTGTGTGAATTTTTTTTTTAAAAAGACCAGAGCAAAAATAAAAGATTACAACCACTAAAACAGGTACTATTCATATATGAATTGCAAGATTCCAGCAGTAAAGTACAATGCTGAACGATTAATCAAGCTTAGGAGATATTTTTAGATTTTTGCATTTATGAGTGAGAAAATGAGCTTTAAAATATAATATGAGCTCTAATTATCATGACAGCTCACAGGTGTATTTAGCAAAGGCTTCATCTCCATCAGAAAAGGTATAATAAATATAATCCTTATTTTCACCTCCAAAATGTTGAATAATTGAGTCTGATTTTGGTATGTTATATTTTAAAACACTTATGTTTTAAAATGATAATAATTTAAAAAAATATAAAGTACTAGCATTTTAATAAAACTGTTAGACTATATGCTAGAAAATGCAATGATCGAGCTGACTAGGACCACTGTCTTGAATTCCGATGCAGTCATAGAAGTCCCACCTCTTACAGCTCCTATGTGCTCTCTCACGTGCATTTATATATTTTACATTCTTGACTAGACTTTTAACTCTTGTTGTGAGACACCACATTGTTCTGGATGGTACATTTTACAGTCCATCTAATCTTGTTCATAGTAGATGAATTCCCACTACTTGTTCATAGTAGATATTTGGTATGCAATTATAAGAGAATATAAATCAGTGCATGTGCAATTAATATATTTAGCATAGCTGGGCACAATGCATACTGTAGAATGTATTTTCTCTCACAAAAAGATGACCAAAAATTTCAGTAGTTTTTCATAGGAGAAAATAATTATAATTAACATTAAATTGTTTAGTAAATTTAAGCCTACATTAATTTATCAAACTTATTATAAGAATATATTTAAGTATTTTGCATATGATTACTTAATAGAAGACATAGTCACTACTCACAAAGCATCAGGAACAAAGACCACAAGAACCTGAAAACAACCTAATCAATCAAGGTTTTTGAAATAAGTGGTATTTGTTATACTCTACATATTTCAACTCAGCTAGGGAGGAATAATTCACCTACAGGGTCTGATCAAGCAGGCTATCATAACTGTAAAGGTAAAGGGCGCCAGGATTATTACTCAGGAAAGTGGATCACGGTGAAGTGCAAGGTCATTATTCTAGAATATCACATCCCAGTCAGCACGCAGTTTCAGGACCCAGTAGGGACAGACAGTGAATAGACCTAGACAGAAAATCCCTATTTCCACCGAATGAGTAGGGAAGTAAGGGAAAGTCTGGTTTATTTATTCTTTAATCACTAGAAAAGTACATAATAAATGTCTGTGACCTGTCAATCCCTTGCTCTATGGTGAGTTTCCCATCAAGGTCCTTGTTGGTGTGGAACTTACAATTTAGTTATTCAAACAATGATAAATAAGTGAACCAAAATGATCACAGAATCATTCCATTACTAAGTGATAGGGAAATTGGAAGGAAAATGTAAAATGACCAACAAATAGCCGATTTATCACTATTATGACTGTATGTAACATATAAGCATTGGAATTAAGAGAACAGTAATATAAACTTGTGCTGTTTTAAAAATGAAAAGCATAATTTTCGTGTATGAAGGGATGTAGCTTTTGAATACAATAATTTAGATAATTAACTCAAAATGGTTTCTCTGCTTATTGAAGTATGAAATTTGCCATATAATAAGAAAATAGTAAGGATAGACCATGTTTATGTTAATAGGACCATAATACAACTAGTATTTTATATTTAAATTATGGTATGACAATCTGCTCCACTTTAATACCCAGAAATTGATCTTTGAAGGCATCATTAGTAAAATTTTTAAACCCCCAGAAAGTGTTACATTATATAATATAATTAAATTATGTGTGGGTATACTTTTCAGAGGCATTACAGAAAAGTCACACTTTTTGAAATTAAAATTACATGACATGTGGTTTGGGAAAACTCCCATGTGGAAGGCTGGTCCTCAGGGCAACAATGATCAGCACCAGGACTTTTGGGAAGAGAGTGTGCTACAGAGCTCCAAACTTATTGATCCATTGATATGTCCATAGTTTAATGAGTTAACAAGGGCCATGGAATCTCTAGGAGGTAGGGGCTAGCAGGTGGAAGTAGGTCCTAGCAGGAGGAAGAAGGTCCTAGTAGGAGGAAATAGGGGCTAGCAGGAGGAAATAGGGGCTAGCAGGAAGAAGTAGGTCCTAGCAGGAGGAAGTAGGTCCTAGCAGGAGGAATTAGGTCTTAGCAGGAGGAAGTAGGTCTTAGCAGGAGGAAGTGGGTCTCTGGGGACAGGTAGTTATTTTTGCCCCCTCCCACCACTTCCAGTTGCTTCTCTCTCTCTTTCCTTCCCCTCCTTTTTGTACCTCCTCTCTCTCCCTTCATCCCACTCCTCCTTCATGGCTGCTACAAAGTAAGCCAGTCTTCTCCAGGCCACAGTCCCGCTGTGATGTTCTTGTTCACTACAGGCCCATAAACAGTGTAGCCAAATGATCATGGACCTAAACCTCTGAAATCATGATCCCAAAGGGATCTTTCCTCTTTTAAAGTTGTTTGTCTCAGTAGCTTTGCCACAGTGACGCAAAGAGGACTAACAGGTTGCTAACAGAAAACAGGTGCTGAGAAGTGGAGCCATTGCTATGACTACCTGATTGTGGAGTTTGGAAGACTTGAGACCTGGTTCATAAGAGGGGAGCTTGGAAATTTTTGAAGATGCAGGGTAGAGAAGTCTGAGACTGCTAAAAGCAGAGCACAGTGAGTGACTCTAATGGCAGTTGAAAAGACCAGAACCAGGACAGGAATGTGGACAGTAAAGGCCAGGCATATGAGGTTTCAAATAGAAGTGAGAATTCTGCTGGAAACTGGACCAGAGGCCCTTTATGTTAAGTTCTGATGAAGAACTTGTCTATATTTTGCCCATGCCCTAAGATATTGTCTGAGGTTTAGTTTCAAAATGACAGACAAAATTATCTGGTGGAGCAAATTTCAAGGAAACAGAGTACTCAGGCTATGATGTGGACTGCTTTTAGCTACATTTACAGTGAGAATCAGAAGCAAAGAGTAAGCGAGAAGACATTGAAAAACCTGGTTTGGCAACAAATACATGTAAAGTTGCAGTCAAGGTGAGTGTGGTTGTAAACTTTGCACTGGAAAAATAGGACCAATGGCTTACAGAATCTTAGAAATCAGCAAAACCCCACTGCTTGCAGCGTCAAAGGTGCAAAAGTATGAACTTTTCATTTGGAAAGAGAGCATTTAGGCACCTTTCGTCACAGGCTGCCTTATGATACAGTGGTGCTATAGCCACCCACAGTTCAAGCAGGCCCTGTTACTAGTTCTGAGGGTGCAGTATCAGCATGGTTCTGGTTTTGCACACATGCGGAATGAAAGCATTTTGAGGGAAAAGGAAACACACTTCAAAAACACTACAAGTTTTATTGATAATTTGTTACAATGAAATGAACTAGTTTTATAAAAAATACTTAGGTTGTTAAAA
>NW_004955448.1:14918361-14927126 GCF_000276665.1 Chinchilla lanigera | reverse complement strand
GGCTCTAGACTTATGGGTAAAACCTAAATCTATGAAAACAGTAGAAGAAAACAGGGCAAAAACTTTATGAAAGTGGTCTAGGGAGAGAATTTTTGGATAACACCTCAAAAGCACAGGAAATGAAGGATAAAATAGACAAAGAAACTACCTGAAAGCTTTTAAACATAAGAGGAAATAAGCAACAAAGGAAAGAAACAGCCAATATTATGAGAGAACATATATACAAACTGTGTAGCAGATAATGGGTTAATACTCAAAATATATAAGAACACTGAAAACTCAAAAACAGTACACTCAAATATCTCAATTTGAAAAAGGAGAAAAAGCCCACAATAGACCTTTATTAAAAGAAGGCATACAAGAGGTCAATGGGTATATGAAAAAATACTGATTATGAAGAATCATCAGTGAAACACAAATTATAACCACAATGAGAAACTATCCTTACTACAGTTACAATAAATATAACAAAATGACCAAAGATAAGAGGAGTTGGTGAAGATGTGAAGAAAAAGAAATATAAATTAGTACGGTGATTACAGAAAAGAGCCTGGAGGGTCTCAGAAAGTTAAAAATAGAACTCCCATGTGACCCAGCATTTCCACTTCTGGATGCATATTCCCACTGAAATGAAATCAGTCTGCCAAAGAGCTATCATGTCTGATGGAGCACTATTCACAAGGGTAAAAAATGACAGTAACCTAAGTGTCCATCAGCTGATAAAGAAAATGTGATACATACACAGTGGAGTACAGGATACTCTAAAAATTGTTTGGCCATCAAAATGATAAAACCTTGTCATTTGTGAAACATGGATGGAATTGGAGATCATTTTGTTAAATGAAATAAACCAAACACATAAAGACCAGTACTATATAATATCATTATTGTGTGGAATTTTAAAAATTCAAACTCATAGAAGTTGAGGTTAGAGTGGTAGTTACTGAAGGCTAGGTGGGTAGAGGACAGGAAGGATGAAGAGAGATTGGTCAGGGGTACAATGTTACAGTTAGGTTGGAGGAATATAGTCTGGGGCTCTACTGCACATTAAAGTGACTACTGTTGACAGTATATTGTGTAGTTCAAGAGAGGACTTTGAATGCTCCCCCATACATTGATTTTATCATTATACAATATATTTATGTATCAAAATATCATCCTGTACTCCACAGATATGTAGTTTTTCTATGTAAAAAAAAATCAAGTTTTTTTTTTAATAGAAAAGAGCTATATTCCTTTAAGAGTTAAAACTATTTCATTAATCTTTCATAAAACATTTCAGAAAATATTCTAAACTTCACTAGTCTTTTAAATAAGCACGATCTTTAAGAGCCTCAATTTTCATACTTAGACAACATTAAGATTCTTTACCTGGCATTTAAGGATAATTTTCTTGTACTGAATGGCTTCAAGTCACTAAACTTTTAGGTATTGTTTCTGTGGTATAGAATTATCTCCACTTCCCTTCCTATCAGCCTATCATCCTTGTTCATGTATATATCTCAGTTTTTATTATAAAAGAACTTATCCTACTTGTTTTCCCTTCCACCCACACAAGTTCTTCATTATTCAATTGAAAGGTGAAATAAATTTTGTATTGTAGTTCATTTTCTCAAAGCAAATACATATTAAGATTTACATATAATATATATTGTCATGCACACTGTGATAAAGATTTGAAATGGCAATTTACCACATGGTGGGGGTGTAGGTTAGACTTTAGACAGCTGAGTCAGCCAGACATGGGGCCTTCCAATATATAAAATGTCATTTCAATTAACTGGTACTATGCAGTCCCACCTTGTTCACATGATATGAGATATGGACAAGTAAAACTATGAAAGAGTCTCATATGCTATGAAACATAAAAAATACAATAATGAAATAATTTTTCAATGCTTTTAGCACTGATTGTATTTTAAACATAATTCCATAAATATAAGCAAAATTTTGTATTACCTAAATGTACAATTTAATCTAATGCTAAAATGGAAATACCGAAAGCTCTGACTTCACAGTTTGACAATATTATTTTAGCATCATTATTTGAATTTGGATTCAGTTCTACTTTATTTGCTTTTATTATTCTGCAAAGTAAAATAAGCCATAAGCCAGCCATAGTCTCCTTTGCTTTGCTGATTAATAGAGTGTCTCATATTTGGTATCAGAAAATCTCTTTGGCCTGATTCGGTGGAACATTATCCTTCATTAGGGAGTCGGATTTCATGCTATCACAAAACAGTGTGGTAGGAAGAGACATCAGAAATCATTGGTCCGTTCTCTTTATTTCAGAGATTAGAAGGGATTTTGGAAGGATGCAGCCTTTTGAAAAATCTCTTCTGTTCTGATTAAAGTTTATCCTTTTTTGAATCATTTAAGTTTCTTATGCCTTCTTTACACAAACAATCTCACACTTATATAAGGCAAACTAACTGCTATTGTACTTAAGCTGAGCATTATCATACTGTGGAAAGAAAGTGACAAGGATAACTTGTTTTAAATTTTATACATAGTAAAAGAGCTGGATCTGTCCTCCAGTTGGAGATACACTATTTTAGTAGTATTTATAAGAAGCAAGGAAATTTTATAAGCATATTTTTCTTATAAGAGTAATGTAAAATATGATAAATAAAATATATATGTGCATAGTAATTAATTATTTCACTATCCAGAGATTGAATAATTTAAGATATTTTTATTTTGCTCTTCTTCTATGCTTTGAGTTTGTAAACATGGATACAGAGGTGCACATTTTAGTTGCAAGCTTAGTTACCATCTCAAAAAAGAATTTAAAAGGATTTTTTGTTTTTGCTAGTTCTGAAATTACACTCAGGACAGGTCTATCGATTCTTTCTCAAAATATTATCCTTCAATGTCTGCTCTTAAGAATTTGCTTAATTGGGGAAAAAGCATATGACCTAGAAAATGTAAAAATTCACACATTTTAAGCCTGGAAAATTGTAGAAGGAATGAAAAGTCTTTGCCAAAGACCAGCTTTAGCAACAAATCTTTCCTAACTACCTGAATCAGACCCTAGCCAAAGAACATTTTGTAGAGTATCTCACATAGAACAAAACATGATCAAGAAAGAAAAAAGCTGAAATACATTTACAAAATGTTTTACTTGCTGTAGCTATTGGAAGTAACCCGAGGGTTGGAAGCCTCCTCTATTTCAGTCAGCTTTGCTGCTGTGACCTAATACCTCAGGTAAACAGTTTAAGACGAAGGAAGACTTTGGGGGTTTCAGCACCTGTGCTCTTGAAGCTCTTGCTCCGTGGTCCGTGGTGAGGCAGGGCATTATGCCAAGTGAGCATGCATTTGAGCAAGGTGGCTCATCCACTGGCAGACAGAAAGCAGAGGGGAGAGAAAGAGATCAGGGCCCAGGGACCAGTTACACCCTTCCGGGACACCCCCAGTGGCCTACTTCCTCCAAGTGGACCCTACTTCTTAATATTTCTACCACCTCCCAATAATGTCAGCAGATTGCGATTCTATCAACAGGTTAAATTAATGATGGAACCAGAATTTTCATGTTCTAATCACGTCTCCAAAGCCTTGTCTCTGAACATTTTCCAATTGGAGACCAAGCCTTCAGCACACCAGCTTCTAGGGGACAGCCAACACATCCAAACCTTACTATCTGTGTGTGAGGATAGACCCCAGGCTGAGCGGCAGCAATGGTAGCTGAAGAAAGAAAAATGGGAGTCCATCTATCACTGGGAAGACGTCTGAGAATCTCTGAGCACACGCACCAACAGAAGAGGACGTGGACTCAGCTACAGTTTGTGCTGAGAACAAACAAAAGAGTTACTGACCTGAGCACTAGCAGGTGTCTACTTTATGCACACCCTAACCCTAAGCCTAAGCCTAAGCCTAAGCCTAAGCCTAAGCCTAAGCCTAACCCTAACCCTAACCCTAACCCTAACCCTAACTCTAACCCTAACCCTAACCATCATGAATCTTTTTGTGCCTCAATTTACAGTGACATAAGAGCTCCAACCTCTTGCTCCTATGATGATTTCAGTGATGAGCAGATTATTTAAGAAACTGAATTTTTGCCTGAAAATAAACAAACAAAAAATGATAGTTTCAATTCCTGGATTGTTTCTGATAGAATAATTAAGTTAGTCATTTCTTCCACCCCCCGAAGGCACATAATTCAAAGACTGGAGTTCAGAGAGAAAAATTCACGGATTTGATAAAGCAAATAAATTAGTTATTTATCTCTGCGTCTCCACCTTATAACATGAGTTGAAGTTCATACTTTACTTCATATGCACTTGTTCTCCTTAAATCTCTCTAATGTTTGCACTAGAATGCCACACATTAAATTTAGGACATTGCATTATTGCTTTTAAATTCAGAGATATTAAGTCCAATTTTAATGAAATTTCCTTTTGTCTACTTAGATTTGAATTGTGCCTAAAATCTATCAAGCCAACACATGTCACTATCCAAAATCTAATAAAAAGTCTGAGGATAGATCACTTTTGTCCTGCTTTTGTGAGGAATTGGACAAAAGACACAGTCTTATTTTGGATAAGAAGTTTAGAGAAATTGGTATCTTTATGTAAACAGTTTAAAATCATATTTAGTGAAGGCACCAAGTTGCTGTTATTGCTTAAATTTTATTTTTAGTTAAAATCTAAATTCTTCTGCTGCATTTAAAGAACAGCTATAATGAAGATAAACAAAAAGCAATGGATCTTTTTTTCACAACCAAAAATGTAATATTTTAATGTTCCATGTTCTTTTTAGTAGAGGCACTTTCCTGAATTATATATTCAAGAGTTTTGATTTGGAATACTGCCTATCTTTCAAGAATGCAAACTACAATTAGTTGTTTAGATTGATACTTGAGGTTCCCTGTCTCTTTGAAGAGGTTCAGAAAAGTTGAAGTTATTAAAGTTAATCACAAGTACTTGAGATTTAAACATATGATACCTTGAAAACATGTAAAGAAAATTTTTAAATATATGGAAAACTATCTTATTCTTCTATTTATCTAACCTTAATTTCATCACTTTGGTAATTTATAAGTTATCCTATTTATAATTAAGAAGATCATCTGTACTGAAATATCATTTTTTCCAATATACTTTATTAGACACATAGTTTTATTAGACATATCACTTTTTATAACTCTGAATCCAAACCCAGAAAATGAAGAGTCATGAGATAAAGCACTACCATTATTAGGCACAGAAAAAGTGGAAACAACATGACAATTGAAAGTGTGATTCTGAAAATAATACATTTTAATTTCATTTGGGGAATATACAAACTACTGAACACTAATGCTAATTGGCTAAAATAACCTTGTAAAATGTAATTATTTACCAGTGGTTTCAATGTTTGAAAAAAGAAAACATAAATAACTTGAATCTTACTAATAATAATGTATTTATTTCATGTCTAACTGGCACTTTTTTGTACCTGATTATAAATGGAAGGGTAAGCATACTTGGTTTACTTGCTGTAAGTTGTACAGCTGGTACATGTTAAGTTAGGGCACAAACTTCAGGCTTAGGGTGGATAATAACATTTTAAACAGAACTTGAAACTGAGAAATATTTTATGAGTGCTTGTTAATCAATTTTAAAATAAAAATTCATTTCATATTATAATCACAAAAATATTATTTTATACAAGGAAAATAAAAGTGTGCTTTTCTGTAACAAAAATATTATTGACAAGTGTGGATTATTTTACATTTTCTCAACTCTATATTCAGTTATAGAAAAAAAAAATTGATCGTTACATTTTCAGCATTCACTGAAAGAACCTTTGGAAAATTCCACTGCATTCTCCTATGAAAATGACAGGAAAAAGAAATATCTTAATATAATTAAGAAAGTAGTTTTGACCTTACAGTAACCCCAGAAAGAGCTCAAGAATTCCCAGATTTTTATATACCCCCTAGGTTGGAAGATCACTACAGTTCTGCTTTTTAAAAGCCTGTAATCTTAAAAATTGGTGATTTACATATTTGCAACTAGGTTTCTTTGTGGATATTTCAGATTTTTTTTTCAAGGCATCTTGAGTCATAACCAAAGAAAGGAGCCTAGGGAAGACAAGGAGAATTCAGAAAACTACGGCATAAATATACAATAGCGATAACAGGAGTGCAGAGTAGAATATTTTCAAAGCCAGTCTAAATAGAATCAGACCTATGCTTGAAGCTGGATGGAATACAGATGGCATAAATGCATGATTGGATATTGATTAGCTCAAAGTCACCAACTAGAAGCTGACAGATGATTAAATGTTTGCCAGTGTAATTCCAGTCCTATGACATGGAGCCAAGTGAAGATATTTGCCTATGGATTGCTGTTAGAAATCTCTACCCAGTTTTCTTAGAATATATGCTAAAACAACTGGAAATCAAAGAAAGCATATACTGTAAAAGTGATACACTTCAAATATCCCACAGACAGGATGAGATTCAGGCTTAATTCACTAAGTCCTTGAACAGGGACAAAAGCTCCAGATCTCCTAAATACTCCTGAAGTAGTGGGAGACAGGTTAGTCCTTCCAGTCCTCAGTGGCTGTAAATGATCACAGGATGATACCTAACATTTCTGAAACTCTACTCACAATGCAATGAGTGGTAGAAAATATAGGATATATTATAAAATGTGTGTGCTATTACTAAAAGAAAATAACAAAATATATTTGCTGCCTTAAATTTCTTAGATGATGTTTTGACTTTTTATTGTTATTTTTGGTGTAGCATTACAACCTTCTCAAAATATACATTGCAGAATGATGTAATTACTCAAAAACAAATAAATGCTGATGACTGAATCTTGGTTTCCTTTTGGTGCAGAGAGAAGGAGAGGAAAGTGCCCCTTTCAGAAACCCACCGCTGGGAATTAAGGAGTATGAAATGAGGTATATGTCTTAGGAAAGGAAAAGTTTATAAAATTGTCTGATGGAGACAAAATTAATTTGTGTAGTCCTGCAGCAGGCATACACAAGCAAAGCAAAAGAAAAAGAGGATTCAAAGTGGAATGAGAAACACAGAGAGATCACAGAAAACTGCCATTCTCTATAACTCGAGAAACACTCATCTCCATATGTCTAGCACTTCTGTGCAATAAATAGGAGATTTTAAACAGCTCTATCAGTGTCAACTGTCATTTAAATACCCCTATCTTGGACATTTGAAATATAAGCTTTAAATGCTCGATAAGCTCTTATGCTACACACTGACAGTCTTTACGTTATACTTCAATGAATATATGAAAATCATACTTAAGCTTAGTTTTATTATCTAGTGGTACTATCCATAAGGATCAATGCCATAATTATTAATTATCCCTTACTTCAATTACTTAACTGAAAGCAATGCAAGTTATGCTTAATTGTAGACAAAATATGTCAAAGAAACAAGAACAAAAGTCTGAGAGTATTTACAGCATCTGATTAAGTGTTTGTTACGTCAGAATTTTACAGTTACATGCCCACTTCTCTTTGCTGAAATGTGAATTTCATTCCATCTAACTGATTCTGTGTATTCTTCAAAACAATTCTCAGATATTCTACCGATCTTTCATTTGTAATGAATGAGTTCTGTAATATAAAAAGAATGGGCAGTGTAACATTAGTGTGATGTTTGAGAATTACTATAATGAGTGTCAAATAAATGCTGATAACAGCTATGAATCTTGGTGGGTTATTGTGACAATTTCACAGGAGAGCAAACATAATGCTCTTGGAACAAAATGAGCATCTTTGTAAATGAATTTCCTTTCATTAATCATCATTCACAACAAGACAACACCCAGTCCTTCCTCACAGCTTCACTCTTTCAGCAAGTAGTCACTGACCACACATATACTAACTGAGAAAGATGAAAGAGAATAGATGCAAAGGACAGAAAAAGGACAAAAAGACTAAAAAAAAATAAAATATCCTGCCTTCATAAATGAACAATTTAGTGAGAAAAAGCAGATAATAAGTAAAACATACAAATATGCAAAATAGTGACATTTGCTAAGGAAAAAAATAGAATGAGAAATAGGAAATGTGGAAATGAGATAAGGCGTTGAGCTTTCAGACAGGTAGTCCAGGGAACACGTCACATGTTCATAGGTAACGTCTGAACTGAGAGCTGGACAAGGCTGTAGAAACAGCTGAAGACCGGCAGCATTCCTGCAAAAGAAAGAACAGGCTCTCTTCCACAGGGTGCTGCCAAAGTACTGCTGTAATTATTTCTAAGCGTTTCTGCGTGCTCTTCCATACTATTCAATTTCTAGTGGTACGAAATATATTCTGTTTATCTTTTTCTATTACCAACAGAAAGCACGGTGATTACCACTGATACTCAAACAAGCAATAGGTAGAATAATTTAGTTTATTTCTTTGAAGTACATGAAAGCCTTTGTAAATAGTGGACTATTTAGTTAGAGACTACAAGCCAACTCAATTTTTCAATCTATATTTTTAGAAATAAATGAATCTTTACTTCCTGAAACATTTGTTAGATAAATAAGTTCTGTACTTTGCCTTTGTAATGACACTAATTGTGCACCATTTCTCTCATTCTTGGGAAAATACAAAACATTCAAATGACTCTGTGGTTGAAACAGTACTAGATTCTGAAGCACAGGATTAGGATCTGGGCAGGCCAAGGACTTATCACAATTTTTTCAGAGAGGGGAAGGAGGGGCCCAGGTGCACAGGGAGCCATGGGCGGGGAGTGCCGGTCTTCCGACCAGCTGGATCCCGGCCTCGTAGGCGCCCGGAAGGAGGGCCCCTGG
>NW_004955448.1:14915371-14917496 GCF_000276665.1 Chinchilla lanigera | reverse complement strand
TTGATAATCTCCTACCTCTTTTGTCTGTAACTCACTATTATCTGTCTATTTGTCTTCCTGAGAAACTATCTTGTAGATAACAATAAGTAAAACAATAACCATTGATAATTTCCTACCACTTTGTCTGTAATTTGGTAAGCCCCCCCATTATTATGTTATCCTTCTTTTACTCTTTAAAATTAAAAAAAAAAAAAAGTGTTTTTCAGAGAGGAGGGCAAAGTCATCAGTCTTGTTGGTAAAGGTAATTCAGATAGAGTCTCATTTGAGGGTAATTAAAAAGATATAACCAAAGACACAACCAAACAACAGTTTATATTACAAAAATAGACCTATCTACAGAATGGGAATATAGTTTTGTCTATGAAAATCAAAGAATTTTTTGAATTTGTTTTCCTATAGACATTGGAAGATTATTACATCTATTGGAGTTCAAATAGATTTTTAAGGAGGATGAAAGGAAGGATGAACAACATAGAAAATAAAAGAACTGAAGTTAAAAATCAACCAAAGAAAAGAGAAAGAGGTGATAAAAAAAACTAAAAATATACAATTGGATCTACACTTAGAAAAATAAAGGACAAAATTGGAAAAAGTAAAAGCTAGATGAGAGGGGCTGGGGATTTAGCTCAGTGGCAAAGCGCCTGCCTGGCAAGCGCAAGGTTGTGAGTTCGGTTCCTGGTACCGGGGGGGGGGCGGGAAGCTAGATGAGAGAGGTGGTAGTTCTTGCTACATAAAGAAGAGAAAAGTAAATATAAAAGTCAAGAAACAAATAATAAATATTGATGAAGTAATAGAAATAATACAATTATAGATGTTTCCAAATATTTTTAGATTACATAAAATAGATCCAAATTATCACTATATTTAAAGAAGAAAAACAATAAAAGGAGATTGATACTACATAGTCTAACAAATTTTGCTATATAAAGTTAAATTAAAAAAGCAAAAGGTAGCAAATGAAAAAGAAATACTAACAGACTGGTTTCAAACTGATGCTTTGAGAAAACCAATGGTTTAATGTGACAGAATTTTAAAAGAAAATGTTACCAATCATGAACTGTATACACATCAGCTTCTCCCTTATTCACACACAGAAGTGAAATAAATCCTAACGTATGTATGGGATCAGAAATAGGGGCACTAATGAATCTTAAAACTTAATATATTTTGATTATATAGCCCAAAGTAGTAGATAATTTATAATTTAAAAACAAATGTTGTTATATGAATAGATTAATAACTTTTCATTCTATAAGAATAATAATTTCTATAGAAAAATCATTTTCTGATCAATTCTACAGTTTAAAACATGAGGTTTAAGTCATGTAATGTGACTTTTAGCTGTTTCTTTCCCTGTACAAGGACATAACTCTTGAGCACACATTCTTCATCATGAGTGCAAATAGAATTTTTTCCCCTAAGCTGGTAGAAGCTGAAAACATGAAATAGTGCTTTTATCATCAAACACTTGCAAATAATAACTAAACTATGCAGTTGTGATATTATGATCAATGAATTATTAAACTAAGATTTTGTTTTGTTTTATTTGACTTTTTAAAGATTATTACTAGCTAGGAACAATACGACAGACTTTTTATAGTGAATAAATTTAACTCATGCTTTTCTTAATAATTAAAATTTACTTGACCCATTGTATCACCTTGATATTGCTGAGAAATAACAAAAAATAATTTAAATGATATTATATCTTTTAATTTTTTGAAAATCGAGATACGTCATTCCTTAAGTGACTGTGAGAGATTCAATATGTAGATGTATGCCCTCAGAAGTACACTATGTTTTAAAAGCATACCGGGCCACAACCGACCCCAGTGAGCCATGCCGGAGGGGGTGGCCTCCCCTCACTACCTCCATGACTTCTGTGAGCTGCTTGGGAAGGGCCAGAGATCAGAAGGAATGCCGGTGACAGAGGAGGACCACAAGTACGGTGCCCAGGATTGACAGGCAACACTAGCAGTATGAAAAATCTGAAGTATCAACAACAACATGAGCCAACAGGTGACTGAGACTGCCTCAGAACTGGCAACCAGCTGAGGAGAAATCCAGGACTTGGCAACTGGTCCTTTTCTCTCAATTTTTTTTCTTTTCTTATCTTTTTCTTTTT
>NW_004955448.1:14858924-14914711 GCF_000276665.1 Chinchilla lanigera | reverse complement strand
GGACTGAGCCAAACAGATACCAACATCCCACTCTTAATTAATTGGGGAGATAGGATCTTGTAACAGACACAAGTCAAGAGTCCCCTTCACACAAAAGACATACCTGAGGAGCAGACTTATCCTAGAGAGGACACTGGTGATAGAGGAGCCTACTACACAGATCCACAAGGATCATCACAGGAAACAAATTAAAACACTTTTTGCAATAGAAAATGACAATTAAAAAGCAAAATGCAATTTAAGACCACCAGCCCACCCAGAACAAGTCCGAGAGACATAGACAAAGAAGAATTGAAAGACACACCCCTGATATATTGAAAGGTAGCAACAAAAGTAAAGAAATAAATGCATGTGACTGTAGAGGAAATCAGATAAGAAATAATCTCTCAGGTAAAAAAGAACAAATGGTAACATTTATAAAGAAATTGCTCAGCAAACCTAGAATAGAGATTGATAAAAAATAGATGATGGTGAGAAGAGGACGGAAACAGTGAAAAATCAATATAGGAAATAAATAGAGTGCATGAAAGTATTCAAACAGATAGCCAGGAAAATAAAAATTCCATTGAAAGCTGCAAAACCAGTTGAACTAAATTGAAGACAGGATTTCAGACCTTGAGATAGGGTCCTGACTAGCAATCATGGCAGGAAAGATCTCCTGAAAATAACAATTGAACAGCGGCAAGATGGCACAAAAATAATATAATAGTCAATGAAAAATCGGGAGTCAACTAAAACGACATTAAAAATCTATTTGTAGAAGTAATGGCAGAAAATTTCCCAGGCATTGGAAAAAACTCTGACATACAGTTAAGTGAGGCATATTAAAACCCAAACAGTCATGACCAAAATAAAACTACACCCATATATATAATAATCAAGATGCCAGAAATACGGCACAGGAACAGAATATTAAAAGATGGTTGATAAACAAAAAACAGGTCACCTATAAAGGAAAGCCCATCAGAATCACAACATATGTCTCAGTGTAAACCCTCAAGTCAAGAAAAGCTTGGAATGAAGTATTTCAAGTCCTGAAAGAAAACAACTTCCAACCTAGATTACTGTATCCTGCAAAACTATCTTTCAAAACTGATGGGGAAATAAGATACTTCCATGACAAAGAACTGAAGAGATTCCTGACCACCAAAGAAGCACTCCAAAGGGTACTGAAAGATGTCTTAGACAGAGACAAAAATGAACACAATTCCAAGAACAACAACAGAAAGAGATCACTAAACAGAGCAAACAATTAAACAGAGAGGAAAAGTAGGGAACCAAGAGCAGGACAATTACATGAAAAGACATGTATATATATCAGTTATTATCATCAATGTAAATTACTTCAATTCACTAAACCAAAGAAAGAGATTGGCAGAATGGACCAAGAAACAAGATCCAACAATATGCTATATACAAGAAACACATTTCACTGAAAAGGAAATCCACAGACTAAAAGTCAAAGGTTGTAAAGCAATACTCCATGCAACAGGAACCCAGAGAAGCAAGGGTAGCTATTTTGTTTGTAGACAATGTGCACTTCAAACCAAGAATGATCGAAAGAGATAAAGAAGGTCACTATATACTTGTTAGTGGAAAATTTCAAGAGGAAGAGATAAAAATCATAAGTATATAGGCATCAAATATGGGAGCACCCAACTATAAGACAAATATTAATAGGCATAAAAAAATCAAATAAAAAAAATTAGAATGGGGGGCTTAATATCCCATTGTGACAAAGAGATAGATCAAATAGACAAAAAAAAAAAAAAAAAGCACAAAGAAATAACAGAACGGAACCAAACCTGTGAGCAAATTGACTTAGTAGAAGTTTACAAAGTGTCCCACCCAGTAAAATCAGAATACACATTCTTCTCAGCTGCACATGAAATAGTCTCTAAAACAGACCATATACATGCCAATAGAATATACTTAAGTAAATGCAAAGGAATTGAAATTATCCCATGCATATTACCTGACCATGGTGCAATAAAATTAGAAATTAATGGCTAAAGAAACTGCAAAAACTCCACAAACATATGAAAATTAAATAACATTCTCATGAACAAACAATGAGTCACCAACAAAATTAAAGAAGAAATTAAATGATATTTACAGTCAAATGAAGATAGCAATACAACTTATTGGAACCTGTGGGATGCAATGAAAGCAGTCCTCAAAGAAAAATTTATAGTGGTAAATGCTCACATTAGGAAAACAGAAAGAACACAAATAAACAACCAAATGCTGCAGCCCAAATTTCTAGAAAAAGAAGAGCAAGTCAAGCCCAAAGCTCACACAAGAGAGGAAATTATAAAGATCAGAGCAGAAATTAATGCAATTGAGGCCAACAATAATACAAAGAATTAAGGAATCTGAGAGTTGATTCTTTGAAAGAATAAGTAACATTAATAAACCCCCAGCCAATCTTATCCCAAAAAAGCTAAAGAAAAACTCACATTCATGCAACAAGGAATAAAAACAGTAAAATGACTACAGATCCTGTGGAAATTTAGAAGACTATCAATACCTACCTCAAAAATCTTTATTAGCATAGGATAGAAAATGCAGAAGAAATGGTCAGATTCCTAGAAACATGAATTATCAAAGTTGACCCAAGAAGTTATAAAAATTTTGAATAACCCAATATCAGTTAATGATGTTGAAAATGTAATTAAAAACTTATTAACAAAGAAAAACCCAGTTCCTGATGGATTCATGGCTGAATTCTATGAGAAATTTAGAGAAGATTTAAGGTCAGTACTGCTCAAATGGTTTAATGAAGTTAAAAAGGAAGCAATTCTCTCTAATTCATTGCTGGAGGCAAGTATTATTACCCTGATACCAAAACCAAGAAAGACCCAACCAGAATAAAGAACTACAGGCAATCTTCCTAATGAACATAGATGCAAAAATCTTTAATCAAATACTACCAGGCTAAATGCAGCAAGTCATCAAGAAGATTATACAACCAGACCAAATGGGATTCATCCCAGAGATGCAGGTTCGATGTATGCAAATTAGTAAACATAATGCACTATATCAACTGAGCCAAAGACAAAAATCACATGATCACCTCAATAGAGGCAGAAAAAGCAGAAGCGTAGCTCAATATGAAGTCAGCACTGCAAATCAATAGCAATCCTATACACAAACAACAAACTCACTGAGAAAGAAATTAGGGAAACCACACAATTCACAATAGCATCCAAAACACTGAAATTCATAAGACTTGATCTAAGAAGGGAAATAAAAGATCTATACACTGAAAATTGCAGCATTCTGAAAAAAGTGATCAAAGAGGATAGCAGCAGATGGAAAGATATTCCTTGCTTATGGATAGTAAGAACCAATATTGTGAAAATGACCACACTTCTAAAATTGTTATACAAATTTAATGCATCCTGATCAAAATGCCATTAACATAAATCAAAGATCTAGAAAAATAATTTCTAAAATTCATTTGGACACAGAAGAGACCTAGAAGAGCAAAGGCAATCTTGGGTAACAATGGAAAGCCAGAAGACATCACAGTGCCTTTGAAATTATGCTACAAATTTACAGTGATAAAATCAGTATGGTACCAGCAAAAGAAAAAAACAAAAAACAGACAGGATGAATAGAACAGATTAGAAGATGTAGACACAACTGCAAACACACTTAGCCATTTTATCTTTGATAAAGGGGCCAAACATGTTCACTGGAAGAAAGATAGCCTCTTTAATAAATGGTGCTGGAAAAACTGGAGGTCTATATGCAAAAATTACTTTACTAAAATTAGACCCATGTTTATCACCATGCACTAAACTAAAATCCAAGTGGATCAAAGATCTAAATATTAGAACAGAAAGAGAAAGTAGGTAGAAATCTTGAAGACATAGGGGTAGGCAGAGAGTTCATGAAGAAAACCCAAACTCCATGGGAAGTACTTCAAGGAATCAAAATCTGGGATCTCATCTTATTAAAATAGTTTTTTCAAATTAAAAGAAATGACTAACAGAGTGGAAAGACAACTGGCAGAGTGGAAAAGGATTTTAGCCAACTCTCCCTTAGATGAAGAGCTTCTATCTAGAACATATAAAGAATTGAAAAAATTCAGACCCTCCAAATTAAAAGATCCAATTCAAAAATGGGCATCTGAGGTGAAGACACACTTCCCAGATGAAGAAATACAAATGGATAAGAAAAAATGTCCAACATCATTGGCCATTCAAGAAATGTAAGTCAAAACAACACTGAAAGAAGGGCTATCATCAAGAATTCAGCCAATAACAAATGCTGGTGGGGCTTTGGGGAAAAAGGAACTCTGCTCCACTGTTGGTGGGAGTGTAGACTGATACAACCGTTGTGGAAATCAGTGTGTAGATTCCTCAAAAAGTTAGAATTAAAGGTCCTATTAGACTCAGCTATTTTCCTTCTGGGTATTTTCCCAGAAGAATTAAAAACATAGTAGCATAGCAATTTATGTGCACCCAGGTATAAAGCAGCACAATTCGTAATAGCTAAATCTTGGAAACAACCCAAATGCCCATGGATAAAATGATGTGCTATTTTTATATAATGGAGTGCTACTCAGCTATGAAGAAAGATAAACTTGAGGATTTCATAAAGAAATAGATGGAAACACAGACCACACTCATAAGTAAAAGAAATGAAACTCACATGTGAAATATCCTATTGTCTCCCTAGTGTAAGACACTGAAAAAGTAAATGAGATCCAAAATCTACAATGGATATTGTGAAACAGAAAGAAACTGCTCAAAAGGAGAGAATAATTGGGATGGAGGAAGGAGGAAGAGAAAACATTATATAAACACAGAAAATAACTAAGTTAGTTATATTACTGATTTCTTTTAGTTCATTGAAAAAATGGTTTGTGCTTGTATTGCTTGATCAATTTTGCACGCCTTTATGTTATAATCTGAGCAACTACTTTGAAGATGACAGTACACAACATATGAAGCATTGTTAATCTCCTATTATCTTGTTTTGAAATTCTGTATTGCTTTTCTGTCTTTAAAAAAATTTAAAAAGCATATCAAAATCACTGTATATATATGTAATATAAAATTATAGATGATTTTAATATGCACATTTTTCAAAGTCCAAATTTTGTTCTCATAGATAGAAAACCAGACTAAGTGATCAGTAGTTTAAAACTGCATCTGGAGAATATAATTGCTGCTAAACAAGATTAGAAGCCTACAAATAGAGTACTAGGAAGAGTCTTCTCAATGTGTCAGGCTTCAGGGTAACTTTATTTTAAAAGTTCATACTTCTTATATTTGTTAATCTTGCCATAATGAGTCCTATATTCATTTTTATGATGTAAAGAATGCACTAAGAAAAACAGTATACTATTTTGCAATGTTAGTTTAGTTTCTCATCACTTTCTGTGTCCCAGAGGTATTTTGGAAATTACCAGTAGAACTATGCACCAAAACTTGCATCAGTTTTGTCTATCTTTCTGCTCAACTCAGTTGAACCCTCTGAAATAGTAAATGTGACCTGATGTTGTCATTGGCAGGTCTCAGCACAGGAGCACAAATGCAGGCCCAGGATTTATATGACAGTAGCTAAAACTGCATTGAAAATATAACTACAGTAGCTAGAACTATAAGCAAACTGTAAAGTAATATATGTTGCATTCTATTAACTTAGCAAATATATCTGTTGGTGACACTTTAAAAATGCACATCAAAGTATCATTTTCATAAGATTGAAGTAAGAATATATTCGAGGCAGATGAAGTAAATCATTGCATATGCCTGACTGCTGTGTGAATTAGATACTAATGTTAGAATTCAGAAATACTCATACACATGCACACATATATAATTATTAAATATTTATTTGAAAACATTTTTCTTGCCTTCATTTCAATTGCATTACTAAAGTAAAAAGAAAATACAGAACATCACAATTTTTTATGAAATTTGTGTAAAGATTATTTTAAAATTTAATTTTATAGTATTTAATTTTAAGTCATTATTTTTATAAAAATGGGACTATTCATAAGTTTATCACACAATTCCATCCAGTTACCTAATAATTAGTACCATGTTTTCTGTACTAGACTTACTGATATTCAAAGTTGAGGGTAATATGAATGGTTGAATATTGAAAAGTGTTCCTCAGGAAGTATGCACCACATGTGCTAAAGAGAGTCTCATTTCTGAGTACTTTAGGTTCACATATGTGAACACAGAAAGACTGTCTTAGCTACTTTTCTCATTGTTGAAGCAAAATACCCTACATCCAAAGTTAAAAGCATAAAGGTTTATTTCAGCTCACAGTTTGTAGAGGTTTCAGTCATCATCAGCTGTGTCAAAAGCAGGGTGGCGTGGCAGAGGGGCATCACAGAGGAGAAATAGTTTATGAGGGGCAGAAGGCACAAAAATCAGCAAGCAGCAAGTGATGACCATGTTTCTGTCCTTTATATTATATCCAGAATGGATATAATATAATATATAGGGTGGGTAGCCTTCACATGCAGGGTGCAACACCATTAATCCTACCAAGAACTATGCCAAACCAATTAGCAGACTAATTTAATAATCACACACCTATGACCCCAACATCACACATCTCAGATGTAGCTAGCCACCACCAAAAAGCTCCACCCGTGACCCTGTGAGGCTTTTGGGTGGACATCTAGACACAATCTCTAACAAAGACACAAGTAATGAACATTCAATATTCCTTGAAAACAATACTTTATGTAAGAATCTAATGCACACCTGCTAACTAAAGAAAGATTTCTAAAATTACCTACTTTTATTTTATTTCCAGGTGTTTCCTCCTTTCAAATTTTCTCTCTGCTCTGAAGCATTGCGTTACTCTGTGTCAAAGAAAACATTGCAACCTACATATTTTCAAAGAATTTGTCTGTTCCTCTTCTGTTTTAATAATATATGCCAAAATACGTAGTGAAGTTTTCTTTGTAGTATTTGAATGGTGTTAGTCATGACAGAAAATGTTTAAAATTATGTGTTGCAGTGAGAAGCACCCCTGTGTTATTTATAAAATTCATTATTGAGTGTAATCAAGTCCCCAGCACGCACCTCTCGGCAGTGTCAGAGGAAACCTGGCCTTGCCCACCCCACCCACACGGTTACTCAGAGTATTTTCCAGAGCACTCTGTGGTTAATAATTGTGGGATTTGTTGAATTAATTTGAAACCCATGAATATGTTAATAAAGAAATGCTGGAGAAAATAATGCATGAGGGAGGTTCTTGGCATATAGTATGTGCTTTCCAGAACCCACCAAGTAACTGAATACCTGAGTTAAGTGGTGTAACTGAGGTTTAAGATTGAGTAAAACAATCGAAAGGTGGGATAAGAGCAGGTAACTTCCTGCAATATTTCCTCCACTATTCAGGGTATGTGTCGCTGAAACTTGTAGCACAGTCGGGAGTGGTGGCACAATCTGCAATTCCAGCACTTGGGAGGCTGAGGCGAGGTAATCTCTCTGAGGTCAAGTCCAGCATGAGTTACACAGGGAATTCAAGGACAGCCTGAACTACAAAGTGAGAGTCTGTCTCAAAAATAAAACAATAATAAAATTTGCATTGTAAAAATGATAGATGAAATATCAATAATCCTTTTTAAAAGTGAACCTATTTTTACTTCTGGAAGGGAATCAATTTACACCACTTGTGCAGAGAAGGTATCCTTTTGTGAACCTGCAATTGGGATGTTTCTTACACTAGAAATTTCTTGATTTCTATAAATTTGTGGCAATTCTCAACATAATTGTGCTTCTAAGAGAATTTCTGAGATTTAGTAGCTTCTGAGTAAGAGAATAAGTTGTCCATCTGTACAAAAGAGTATCGGGCAATGTCAATGTACTGTGGTCAGATCTCAGTATATCTCTATTTTTACCCCAAAACGAGACACAATCTGTACACTATGCTGCATCTCAAAATGATTTCACTGAAGTCAGTGCAGGGTTTCAATAAGGTAATTAATTCCTCAGAGACTCTTCTAAATATAATTCTGAACCTGGACGGTATTTTATATTCTCTTTAAAACAATACTTGACAGAAATAAAATAAGAGAGGATTTCCTGCTCAGTCCCCAGTGACATGCAGGGAAATGATTCTGTCTCCACCTGAGTCAACAGAAGATGTTAATGGAAATAATGCAGCTCAGGATATTGCAATTTGCTAACAGGACAAAAATAGTCTTAGAGTAGAAAAGGAAGGCGAGCTAGAAAAGTTTAAATTCGGGGAGTACATTCTGAAATACAGAATTATAGTCATTCTGCAATTTGATACTACTTTTTGGGGTATACATTACATGACCCAATTACAATATAGCTCTGTTTCATAACTATTTTGGATGATTCTAAAACAATTTTCTTTACAAAAATGTTTTATTTTTACTGAAAACCTTTTGTGCCACCTTTTATCACAAAGCCTTTTGTGATAAAATGACTTTTTTCCTTAAATGAAATTCCAGTCCATTGATTTGTAAAATTCAGTGTGTCAGTCTTGTATAGCTTGTAATGATACATTCTGCCACAGTATATATTCTTATACAGTAGATCAGTAATAGATCACTGTTAGATAGATGAGTGACATCGATATGATGTTAAAATTGCACTGGTTCATACACAATACTCTCTAGCAAGTTGGGACCACCAGTACATGCTGGCTAACAATGTATGTTCCTTATGGTGCAAACTGACCCCACAGTGCACCCGTTGCCGCAAGTTGGATAGTCCATCTGACGTGGAGGTGATTATTGCATAGTGTGGTGCCATCTTTCTATCCGGGTAGAATGGTGACTCTGTCTATATCCGCATTCTCCGAAACTGTGAATACTATCTTATTAGAAATAGCGGTATTTGTAGAGTAAGGCAACGACCTTCAGATAAAGTGTCATGGAAGGCAACCTGAGCCAGATAGAAGAGGAAAAGATACACAGAAAAGTTCATGTGAACGTGAGCACGGCGCTCAGAGTGATTCACCAGCAGCGAAGGAATGCTGCTAGCCTCTACCGCTGAGAGGATAAGGACAGCATTATTTATTCATTTTAGACTCAGTGCCAGAAGTGTGTGGGGGGCAGGGGGAGAGGGAGAGGGAATGTTTTGGTTTTAAACCACAGAGTTTGTAGTAATTTCTCACAGGATCCTTTGGAAACTAATGTATGTCTTGTAAATTTTATCTTCACAATAAACTCACTTAAATTTCTTATCAAAATATTTTTTAATAAATAAACTTTGATATGTGCTGTAATATTTGTCAGAAATACCATTTATCTTTTTAACTTCACCAGTATATAGTTTTATGAGTACATATTAATTATGCAGAATAGGCTTCATTCGACTATATTCACACACTCACATAATGTATTTTGAGCCTTCCACTCCTCCTTGACCCCTTGCCCTCTACCTGCTTCTTCATTCCTTTCCTTTCTTCTAATCCCTGTTCTTCCTCTCTCTTTTTCATTACTTTATTCTTTCCTTCTATTTCTTTCTTTTTAACTTTTTCTGCACACAGTGTTAGGGCACACGGTACTACACAAGCAGGTAAAATATTACAGAACAATCAAGTCAGAATAACAAAAAAGATCTCCCACAATTTAATTGATTAAAAGAAAATAATCAGAAATAAAAACTAAATTATAATTTTTAGACTTTCCAGTAAGAGAAATAGAAGATATAAAGTGGTATTCCATATTAATTAAAAGAAAAGATAGACAAGAAGTATTTTATCTATACTGAGACAAAACATAATGAATATTAAAAATTAAAGTTTAAGTAACATTTTTCTGAAATAAAAGACTTTAAACAATATATTGAGCTGGGCATGTTGGTGCATGCCTATAATTTTAGCATGAGGGAGGCTGAGGCAGGAGGATTGCTGCAAGTTGGAGAACAGCCTAGGCTGCAAAGTGAGTGCAAGGCCAGCCTGAAATTCATAGCAAGATCCTGTCTCAAAAAGACAAAAAAAAAAAAAAAAAAAAAGGAAAAGAAAAAAGAAGATCAACAACATATTGGTATGAAACTTAATACCTGGGAAAACTGACTCAGAGTAGCAAAAGCAAAGCACATTGGGAAAACTATCGTACTTTGACAGCAGAGAGTTTTTCTTACAGGCAAAAAGACCAACTAATTTAAAGAGGAAAAAACTGTTATGAGACTAGTCAGTATTAATGTATCAGACAAAAATAGGACATTTAGAAATACAAGAAAAGAAAATGCTGCCTAAGTATTTTACTTACTACATTACTTTCAAACACATAAACTACAAACTATTAAAAACAGAAAGTGCTTTTAATAGGACCTTCTGTATGTGCAAAGCACACAATGAAAGAAATTGAACAAACAGGAGGATAAAGATTCATAACAAATTATAAATACAGAATTCATTCTTAAATGGTGGTTCTGAGGAAGATAAACAGTACACAGTACCTATCGCTTCTGAATGTTTACATTTATCAAAAAACGGTGTGGAGGAATGCAAAGAAGCGAATAAAGCAAGAAATACATTCACATATGGCCATGTTGGCATTAACTTAAAAGGAAAATAATGACATTTTAATTAGTTGTCATGGGCATTCATTATGCTCTTTGATTTCATTTAGGTTTAAAGTATTTCATAAGAGAAATAATAAAAGATAACTTTAGAATTGGTAGTTTAAGATCTTGCAATAAACCAGACAAGATAGGGGACCCACGGAATTAAGGGAGGGCACAGGAAGGGGAGAGCTGCTACGACATTACATAGAAGGGGAGGGAGTTTGTGACCTGTGGCGATAAAAACCATGGTAATGTCAGAGGTGGCTACCAAGCTGCGGCTCAGCAGACTAAGAAGATGGTCATAGTTGAAATATAAGACACAGGAGAGAGATGCTATGGCAGTTATATGAGGTAGAGGCACAAAAAGTAAACCTGGCACAGAGGACGATGGTATGTACTTGGACAAATTGAATATGTCAAGAGGGAAGGTAAAGCAAATAGTTCCATAAAACTTGTGGAATTTTAAATCCCAATCAATGATAGGGCCTATCAAATAACTTCAGAATTGTTTTCTGTATTTATTTTTAGCCTTTGCTTTGTAAGAAGCTTTTCTCAATCAATTTATCTTTCCTGCTTCCTCTGCTACTTTTACATTTTAAAAATTTCACAAAAGTGATTTGCGCCCTTGTTTGAAAATTTTGATTAAAATAGAAAAAGAGCTGAAGGTTGTATTACAAAATGAACATTGTATATGCACCAATTCCCCATGGTGAACATGAGTACTATGAATCATAAACTTATACCAATAAATAAATGAAAATTAAAAAAACAAAAGACCACTATCATCTAATTTTTTTCCCCAGAATTAGGAATTTTAAGTCTTTTAAAACTGTTTAACCTGGCTATGGATATAGCTTGGTGGCACAGTGCCTGCCTGGCAAGTGCAAGATCCTGAGTTTAATTCTGAGTACCTCCCACTCAGAAAACATGTTTATCGTGGCATTTACATTTTTATTTCTAAATAATACCCAAATCTTACCAACTCTGAATGTATTGGTTAAGAGATTATCTATTATATTCCTGTTTTAGCCCTTATATCCACTTGCCTTAGACTCCTAGTACAATTATGTCTATTAATGTCAACATCCATGTGTAGTGTTTCATTAGTAAGTAGTTAAATTTCATTACTCTTGGACCAGCTAGTGACTTCTAATTGTTTGTTTTTCATGCAGTTACTTTGTTTTTCCTTGAATTTTTAATTACCGTTTTTCACCTTTTTAGGCTTATTTTGCCTTTTATAGTGTCTCTTTTCACATCATCCAAAAGCCCATCACTTAAATTTTCTTTGTAGAAACTTTTTCCACAAAAGCAGAACAGTGCTTTCAACTATACATGAAGTCAAACATCACATATTCTCTCACCTTCTTCCTTTGTCTACAGAGGACTTGCAAAGCGCACGGACTTCACAGGCTCTTGGGACTTCCCAATACGAATGTCTGAATGTCTTTTTTAAATTCATGATGAGCCCCTTTATTAAAAAGAAACAGCCCCAGGTTTTATGCTAAAGCCGTGAGTTAGATTAGGATATCCAGATATCCTCACTGGGCTGGTCACTGGGAAGGCCTTTCCGTCCCCACTCATTGTCCTCCAAGAAAGAGAAGACAGGCTGGAGACCGAGCTCCATACAATTTTCCGGCAATGGGATTCGATGCGCTTCCCGCGGGTGAGACGCGAGGCACCGGGAGGCGGCACCCTCAGGAGACCGCCGGTGCTGGAGGCGGCCGGCACCCCACACTGTGCCGGAATAGCCCTTCCCGTGAGCAGGCTGGGAGCTGTGTCCTTTCACAGGAAACCAATAAAGGTAAGTAAACTCTCTCCCTGAGTTTTGTGAGGTTCTCTGCCAAATTATCAAAACTTAAGAGAAGGTTGTAGGAAGCCTAATTACAACATAAAGGTTCAGTTTCAAGTGTGGATGGCCCACGCCAAGGGACTGGGGTTTGCAGTCGGGGCCATTCGTGCGCCCGGACCTCTTAAGTTGCGGGATCTGCACTAACTCCTGTCTGGGTCAGGAATGCATTGAACTGTTGAAGACCCAGTTCATGTCTAGAGGATCAGACCACCTCAAAAAAGATATCAAGAAAGGCCTGACACAGGTGACTCGATGATCCGTGTCTGTATATCTTCATTTATTTATTTTTAATACCAAAGTTGTATTTCCTTTCTATTTTATTCTTAAAGCATTTTGTTGTGTTAAGAAATATAGTGAATGTTGTTTCTAATTTCTTATCATCGTTGATGCTTTTCTTTTCGTAGTGTTATTATCCCGCTAGCGCACCTGTTGCTCTGGCACAGCTCTATGAGGGGAAATGAAGTAAAGTTCAGTAGTGATTAGTAAAGTGTTGCAAAAGTTTAGGAGAAGTGATGAAACGAGCAGCATCACTGAGCGTGTCAGGGGCTCTCCAAGAGAATGCAAACAAACAAGACTTCATTACACAGTTCACTAAGCGCTCATCTGACCGGCAGTCTTCATCGCCTTCTGACACTCAGCTCTCACTGTGATTTCAGGCCAGCAGAGGAGACCGTAAACTTGAGTGCATGCTGGCGATGGGAAATTTGAAGAACTATGCTTCTGAAATTATTATTAAGAATCATGTAAGATTAAGACACACTAAGCAAATTTTAAAATGTGTCCCCACCAAAAGTTAGGGGGTCTAGACTTCAATCCAAAAATCTTAACATGTTTTTTAAAAAGTTCTCAAGTACATTTAACGTATTTTTAGACTCGTTTGTGTAACAGGTAATGATAAAGAATGAATAATGTTTATACCCATAATTATTCTTTTTTTGCAGACTTAATGTTAAGGAAATCACATTAAGGCTTCCTAGGGAAGAGATACGTAAACAGAACACATTTACCTTACATAAAATAAAATCTTCAGTAATATCTCTGACTTCCTCAAATGCAAATCAAAATCCAAATTTGAATATTATCGTAAAATAATCTTTCCCTGGGCATGAAAAGCAAATCATGTTAGGCAGCTGATATTTTAGTAGGAACACAGTCTTGAAAAACTAACTAGATTGACCTCCAAAGGTTTCTGAACTTGATGTTTTTTTTTTAATCATCACACAGAACTGCCAGCCATCAGTGGAAAATCCCAACCAAAGGATTCATAGAGCTTAATCTGCTTGATTAGAATGCAAAGCAGGTCACGGGCTGTCCTCCTCTAAGGAAGAGTAATGTAGTGATATTCTAAAGACATTAGTAGGATTTGTAAAACCTGCTTGTCGGCTTTTGAGTCAGTATATTTCTAACTTTCTGTAAGAGAACATTTATCAACACATAATATGTAATATTCTTTAACATTGCCCTGTTGTATAAAGCTGGCTGAGTTTTCCTTGTTTTTTTGCTTTGTTTTGTTTTAATATAGATCTCATTGTATAGTTCAGGCTGGCCTTGAACTCACTATGTAATATAGGCTGCCCTCGAACTCACAGCAATCCTCCTGCCTCAGCCCCGCCTTGTTTCTTTCTTAAGATTTTAACCAAATCACTTTATGTCTTAGGGTTTTTATTATGTGAGAATAAAAAAAAATAATTTAACAGCTAACCAAAATAAATTGATAAAAATTATATGACTATTCTCAAATAATTAATGGCCAAAACTTCTAAGATAAAATATATATGGTTGCTAATCACATAACATAAAACTTCAAATTTTTTTTTACATATAAATCTGCTGTGATAACAATTCACAAGGTTGGAAAATTAGAGGCAAATTATTGAATATCTTGTACATTAAGCTTTGATTGCTGTTGTCATTCACATACGTGTTCAGTAAATGTCACATTTACAGATTATAAATTTATCGGGAATTCTGAACAACCACGAGCCATACCTATATCACATACCACAGAAGAACTTCAATGTGGTTGACACTCATAGCAGAACTTTAAAATTTCTGATCCTAACAGGTAAATTTCATACTATGTAAGCTTCATTTTCTAAATTTTTATGAGCCATCATTACATGTTCTTTGCTACTCTCACACCTGGTCTTCTTCAGATTAGTGGAATTATTCATTAGTCCTAAAATTCAACACTCTATATTTAATCTACTTAAATCCTCTCATTTTATTAAAATAAATAATCATTAATTCTGGGACTTGAAAGATAAGTATGCTCTGAAGCAGTACATTTTAAATTTTTCTTATCAAGAATAACTTGTCCCTTACATGAGATAAGACTGGTATTTGTTTATTAATAAAGAACAAATCATTCAGGCTTTCTCGTGTCCTACCATTGCTTCTAAGTCCCAACCTGACACTTAGCAGTAAAAGCCACTGTGAATTCTTTGAGGTAATTCTTTGAGGCAATTGTACAAGGGGAATTTTTGTCCAAGTTCAAAGTAAAATAAGCATGTTAGCTCAGTGAGATGCTGACTCACAGCAGTAAATGTTTTTACCACTAGATTCTTCACGAGCAATGAAAAGCACGCTCCTGTTACCGAAAAGGTCAGCGATTTCCAGGTAAACAGCTCCCTCCACTGGTTTAACCACCATGATACTTTATGTTCTAACGTCTACATTTGTGTACGTTCTCTAAATACTAGTCAATCTAGAGACATCCGGGAATTTTAAAGTATGGGTCATCTGCAGATTAGTAAAACCTTAGTGAAAATGAAATGAGAGAAAGAAACACATATTAATCCACACAATACCCAAACTCTCTTCAGGGAGAACAAGACCAGAGGTTGGAAAACACACTTTGAAATTTACCTTAAAGATCTCAGAGAATAGGATAAGATTCTAAAGGGAGAAAAAAGATCTCTAAACTACCATGAAAGCAATTAGTCTAATTATTGAACTTTTGTTTCACTGATTGGTTATTAAAATGTAGGGATTGAACTGCTTAATCATACAGGATAGCTCAATACTTCTTTGCCCTTCTTTTATAAAACGCTCATTCATTCCCAAAACATAAGGGTATTTTCAATTTGAGAGAATGCTTACTACTAGTGTAAGATTCCTGCGTTTCTCTGGATAGGTACTACCCAGTCTTCGATGGTTTAAAGATATCTCTCCACAAAGTTCATATACTGAAAATTTAACCTCTAAACATGTAGTGTTTGCAGATAGGGTTCCTTGTTGGTGATTAGAGGTAGAGGAGGTCCTAAGATCAGGCTCCTCATGACAGAGACGGACGGGGGAGAGTAACGACCGGGACTGAAAAAAGGAAGTAAGATGTCCTATGTACGTGTACCAGTTCCACACAAGAAGTGTCAACGTTGTGTACAACGAACGTGCACACACAAAAAGACGGCGGTCCAGAGCGGTACGGGGGACGAAGGCAGAGGGACGGAGAAAGGCGCTAGGATGAGTTATGTCCCTGGACCAACTCCACAAGAGGAATGTCAGCACTGTACGCTAATAAAGAAATGATCTAGGGGAGAAGAGCGGAAGAGAGACCTGAACTAGGCGCGTGTGTGCTGCTGTGGGAAGTCCTCCTCTGCCCGCCTCACCACACGGCAGGGAGACCCGCCCCGGGCCCAGCACCTTGTGACAGGGCCGCCCAGCCCTCAGCGTGGAGTTCTGTTTTAACTACAGAGAATCAGCTAAGGTACAACCCTACCTCTGCGTCCCGGTGAGGTGGTTCACGAAGATAGAACAGTTTACTAAACAATTCCTCGTGTCAGCGCGGAGCAGACCTCCTGACAGCTATGCTGGTATTCTTAGCAGTTCCTGAAAGTTTGGTGTCACATCAGAGGATCGGCAGCGCCAGGGACTTGCTGGGAATGCAGATTCCTGGCCTTCACCCTGCGTGCATCGATCAGCAACTGGACAGTGGAGTGGGGTTCTAACTCTCCAAACCATGGTCTGGTGACATACTCTAAAGTTTGAGAACTTTATTCAGTTCAGAACAAGTGTCATCAAAATTTTAAAGGCAAATTATTTAATAGAATCAATGACAAAAATACCTTTTGTGTGTGATACTGGGCATTGACCCAAGGGAATTCACCCTGAACTACTTGATCTCTTTTTTGTATTTTGAGACAGGGCTACCCAGTCCAGGCTTGAACTTGTGATCCTCCTGCCTCAGCCTCCTAAAGTACTGGGATTACAGACATGTGCCATCTTACCTGACTAAAAATAAATTTTTATAGTTATTTATGTATTAAATTTAATGAACATTATCAACTTGTGAGTCATCTTCCAACTGTCTTCAGTCAATCAAAGAGGATAAATGGTTCCATCAATTCTATCAGTCACAATGCCCCATCTTACTTTAACCTAACACTTATTTATTATTAAATTTCACTCAAGAAACAATTCTTGTGTGACTTCTGTTCTACACTTCAGTTAAAATCTTGGCATTTCTTTATTAGTACAGGCATATTTATACAAAGCAATCTTAACATTTATTTACTCCTTCGTAATAACTGACTGTCATTAATAGATTTCCAGTCATTTGATGCTCCAAGAAAACAAGGATTTTTTTAATTTTGGCTCTGAAAGCAAAGCACCCAGGACAAGTAAGCATTCAAAATACGTTTGTGAAACAAATAACTACAGGAGTGAAATTTATCTAACCCTTTTGTTTTGTGTTTGTGTTTGAACTCAGCACCTCAAACACACTAAGCGCATACTTCTCCACTGGCCTGTACCATGGGGATTTCAATTTGTGGATTTAAATTACTATAACTTTCTGCCTTAATGGAGAATTCTAGTCAGCATCATTTAGAATAGTTCTCTGCCTTAGCAAACTAAAACACACCAACCAAAGAGCTGAGAAAATGGTATTGGAGCCTGTCCATATGCCACCAAAAGACTCTGATTTTATTGCTATGGAATGGAGCCAGGATATCAAAAATTTTGAAAATTCCCCAGGTAATTCTAATATGAAATCAAACTAGAGATCAACTCACCGAGTTAGTTCATTTCCAAATCCACATCAAGAAGTATATTAAAACAAGAATAACTCATCCTACCACCTCTACAAGACACTTGCTGTGTAAATATGTCTGGTTTGGGTCCACTAAATTGTCTTATTGGGTTATAACTAACCTTTAAGCAAAAAGAAGAAAACAGTTACTTAAAAGGTTAGGAAATTTAGTAGAGAAAGGCAAATATTTCTATTACTGAGAACTCAGAGTAAGAGCCTCAAAAATCTTACTTAAATTCTTCTCCAAGTCCGAAGCTAGCATATAAAACTCAACTTCTATAAATAAATATCTAACAAGCTTCTGCCTTAGTCAACAATGGTATTTGAGAACTTCACGCAGAATGTGTTTGCTTAGCTAGACAGTTTCTTAGAGTCCGATTCTGGTTCTTTAATAAAAATGCTATTCCTGACATAGGAAACAGCAGTGTCAACTAGTGGAATAGATTTCCAATAGATTTCTAATAGAATATTCATATATTCTTACTTAGTACACTTTTGGTCATTCAAGCCCGAAGATTCAAACCAGCCTCCTCATGCCCGCATGACATACTATACTCAAAGAGGTAAGAGAAAAATTAAAGGTGGACAGATACAAACAAAGGAAATGCCTTTTTAGGTATTTAGATTTCAAAGCTAAAATATACCTTTCAGGCATACTACAAATTTATCTACGAGGTTTAGTGACAGGGGGCAGGAAGCCCTTGTGTCACACAACAAGGAAAGTCAGAAACTTCCTCTCCAAGGTGCACCCCCCTAGTGCCCATTCTTTCAAATGTGCCGTATTCCCAATGAAGTCTGCTCACTCATGTATGAACTGCTTAAGTATGTGGCCGACTGCAGGCGTCTGTTTGACATACTGATTTTATTCACATTGGATATACAACCAGGAGTGTGATAGTGGATTGTATTCTACTTTTAGCATTTGTTCACAACTTAATTTACATCACGACACCTCAGAGTGAAGTACTGAGAGTCGTCATTATCATTAGATGGTGACTGTACCCAGCGACCCGTGGCCTTTGGAGTAGCACTTTTGCAAAGTGATAGGACCTGTAGGACATGGGGGATGTGGGAAGCCGTTAAGGGACTATGGAATCTAGACTCTTCTGTACTTTTTTTGATTTTTGACTCTCACTGTGATGGGCTGCCTCCTCACAGGTTCAGAACTGTGATTCTGCCTGAGCAGGGATTAGAACCATTAAAACTGAGCTAGAATAAACCTTTTTTTGTTTTAAACTAATTATCACAGATGTTTTGTTCTGGTGGAAAACTAACAGGTTAAAATATGAGTCATGTTATTTTTACATTTACTTTTTGTTTTTTTTTTTTTTTTTTTTTGCTTTTTTCCCGGACCGGGAATCGAACTCATGACCTTGTGCTTGCCAGGCAGGCACTGTGCCGCTGAGCTAAATCCCCAGCCCCTACATTTACTTTCTGTTAATTGGAGATCATTGCTCTAAGAAATGGTTTATACTTTTCTACTGTAGTGTTTGTATTTTAGAATATACATTCAAAGGTGATGATAAACTGATGCTATACTTTTATGTGTGGCTAACAAACTTTCACATTACATGTATTTGGGATATTTTAGACATTACAAATGCTTAGGTTTCTCTGAGTAAAAATTTCAAAAATAATATATTGGAGACACAGAGATTTATCAGATTTTCTATGTTTATCCAGAATATTTAAGGAAGAATGAAGTTAAAAATAATAAACTCTTATTTTTAGTATTAACTTGGGCACACAAGCATGCTGTAATAGAATCACAAATAAGAACAACTTGCTACCAATACAGTGATGTTTTGGGCATACAAAACACTTGTAAATACACGGTATAATTTCTTTTCCTTTAAAGGTTAATACACAGTGTTAATGTCTTATAGTTGACCCACTTATTTAATCCTAATTTGAATGTATAAGAACACAAAACATTAAAACTTTGCCTTCCATTTGGTCAACTTATAACTCACTGCATTTAAAGCTTTCTAGCTTTTGCTGGTTTTTTGTCCTGCCTTACTTTCAAACTTTAAAAGTTCTCCCCTCTTCACCTAGAATTTGGAACTGTGGTGGACGTCCTCGCCCACTGTCTGGTGGTCCCTTCAGGAGGAAGTCGCTGACTCTCCAGTTAGTGGGAGAGCTGTTCTTAGCTATTAGCCTTCTTTGCAGGTTGCCTTCTTCTATGGACGGCGAGTGGCCAAAATCTGGTTAACATGAAGACGTAACAGAATAAATCCCTCTTCCCAAGTCAAGCTGTTGTGGCAAATGTGCTTATTTAACTGAGGCACCTGCAGAGGCCGGAAGCAGAGACAAACAAGTTTATTGGGGGCCGGCAGGGGGCACCCAGTACACGACCAAGCATGACCCCAAGGAGCAGGAGTGGAGAACAGATTTACAGTTCTAGTTCCGGGTGTAGTTCTGGGTCTATGGGGGGGTGCTGATATGATTTAGTGCAGGTGAGGAAAGACTACAAACATGGGCTCAGCTTGTGAGGAAGGAACAAAGGTGTTTGACATTTTCCACAGGACAAGCAGTCTTATGACAGAGCATGGGGTGGTATCTGGTTCGGTAACTGTGACCAAATTTACAAGAAACAAACTGAAGGAAACAGAAACTGAAGCTTTAAGATGGGCCTAGAACACAAAATGGCGTTGGTTCAGCTTCTCTCCCACATCAAAGTGAAATCTGGAGTCGTTCAGCGTCCCAGCTCACCTTTCCCCTCAGCCCTAGGTCTGTGGTTGTTCAGCCTCAGAGTACTCGGTTGTTTTTAACACGCTGACTTTGATTTCGGAATCTGCTTCTTGAGGAAGACGTGGGTGACGTTACAGTACATTTGACTCATGAAAAATGGTTAAATGTTTTTCTAGAAAAAGTCTTCACTTTGTTCACATCAGGCCCTTTACCTTCTCAGTCCCGACTCCAGCCCTAGCCCACTATGTCCCTCAGTTACCAGGGGCCCGTGTCAAGCTCCCACGGTCATCACACTGAAGTCTTTCTCCTTTAGCGTGAGGTGAAGGCGGGTGTTCTCATTCCAAGCAGTCAGATGACGGGATTCATAGCACAACACATTCCAAAGGCATCGCCTTCCAAAACCTGCTTCTCATTTCATTCTCTTTTGCTTTTCTTCTTTATGAGTCAGTCACAAGACAGTTGGGCATGATATTCTCACAACCCACTTTGAAATGGAACTTTGTCCTTTATGCTTCAAGATAAACTGAAGCAAGAAGGGAAGGAAGGAGAGTTCAATGAAACGTCCAGTTATATTGACAAGATCTGAGACCATTACGTGTCCTGGACTTATGATGACTGAATAATAATACAAACACAGCTAGAGCACTGCAAGACTGTAAGAATGAATCAGAGAAAATTTGTCCTAATTCAAACAACTGTTCAAACTATTGTTACTGGGGCTGATACAAGTTAGCCTTTTGTTTTACAGTACGCATTAGCTCTCCCTGTCTGACTGTTGGCTACATGTAGATCTTTCACACCACTTACGATTTGATTTTATATAAATAGTAATTGCTGGGGCTGGGGATTTAGCTCAGCGGCAAAAGCACCTCCCTGGCAAGCGCAAGGTCGTGAGTTTGGTTCCCGGTACTGGAGAAAACACCAAAAAAAAACAAAAAAAAACAAAAAAGTAATTACTAATTGCTCAAATTAGTTGCATACTTCTCCCAAAAAGGCTTGATTCCTTCCTACTTTCTCTAATGTTAGCTGACAAAATTTAATGAAACATTGTTATTCCAATACAATTATTTAATCTATATGAGTAAGGTTGAGAAAGACAATCAGTATCTCTTACTATGAAATATCTACTCTGGGAAGTTAACATTATAAGTCATTATGAGGAATGGAAGGTATATACTAAAGTATTATTCTATGTGTATAATAAAACTGACAATATTTTAAATATTTTATTATACACTGAGCAGCTTCTTGAAAAGTAGAATTAAGCCCTGCCCTTTGATTTCAATTACAAATTTTGTGACATACTAGCCTGTCTCTCTGATCTTTCTTTATTGTATGACATGATAATAGTATTTACACTTGCTTTATAAATTTTGATTTGTAAGCAACCAAAAGACCGCATTGTTATAAATTTCCTATTTTATTTAAATAACTGTACATGATATCACAGGGCTCTGAAGCTAACCTAGTATTCCGAGGTGAAAGGTTGAAGGTCATCCTTACTGCTAGTAAGAAGAGAATTTAAAATAAAAATTCCTCAGGCTCTACTTTGGAACTGTTTTAAAGTTATTTATCTTTATCCATATGCCAAAAAGAATGGTAAGATTACAACACAAATTGAATTTATGTGTAACATTATTAGTGAGGTCAGCTATAAAAAATACTGCTGACTTTCTAATGCGAAGTTGATATTTTAGGACCCACTACCAGGAGAAGGTACACTTTGTTTCTTTTATGAATTATAATAATGGAATTGCAGCAAGGATCCTCATCTCTCCCAGGGTCTTTCTTGCAAGGATAGAAGGGTCAGGGTCAATATCTAAATCTATTAAAGGAAGAGAGAGCTGGCAGAATGAAAAATCTGTTATTGACCTAACTAGCATGTTTCACTGAAATGAACCATCAATCTCAGACATTATATTCACATTTTAATATTAATCATAGTAGTGACATTATTTTGTTTCTATATACATGCAGATATAATAATTTTCTAATCCTATTGCTCAGAGCATGTATTTACTTAATAAGTCTTTAATATTATACTAAGTTTAATGAGAGAAATAAAATGTCTGGACCTTGTTCTCTACAAGCTCTTAGTTCTAATACTATTAGATGCACGCAAATAATTTTTAAAAACATTTAAAGCACAGTATTTCTTTTTTAAATTATGTTTTAGAACTCCAAGTCCATTAATCTATTTGCATTGACTGCAACAGAATATCCCCAGTCCTGAAATGGCAAAATTAACGAAACAGGTACTTCAAGCTATTCACTAAAAACTTTTGCAATAAACTGTTCCACAGCTTTAGGACCTCCCTGAGTTAAAATGTATTCACTTGCAGAATTACTTCCTATATTTCAAATTTTGTTCACATATGACTTCCACTGTAAAATAATTTTCCAATTCTCTAAGAGAAAATGATCAAAATCCTAGCTTTGCTTCAAAAACACCAGAAGGATATGTCCTGGGAAAGGGAAAAGTAGAGGCCTTGGCTTTGGGTCACTTCTGCTGATTCCTTTTCTGCTACTTTACTTGCTATGCAGCCTTAGAAAGAACATTTATCTTGTGCACCTCAGCTACCTCTTAAAACAGAACTGATAATATTACTTTGGTGATTATGTTGTTTTTTTTTCATGTTGTTTTAATTACTATGATATTGTGATATAATTTAAAATCAGGTAGCATGATATGTGCAGCTTTGTTGCTGTCTTTTTTATGATGGTTCTGATACTTCACAGTGTTTTGTAGCTCATATAAATTTTAAGTTTCCTTTCCATTCCTGTAAAAATTGATATGAAATTTTTACAGGGCTCACATTGAATATATGAATCATCTTAGAAACTGTAGACACTTTTAACAATATTGTGTTTTTTAATCATGCAGGTGAAATAAACATCTTCTTCAATTTGTCTCATCAAGGTTTTATAGTTTTCAATGTACAAATCTTTTTCCTCCTTGCTTGCATGTATTCCTAAGAGTATTTTTGGTGACTATTGTAAATATGATTGTCTTCTGGATTTCTTTTTCAGATAGTTTGTGCTAGTGTGTAGAAACACCACAGATTTCTGTGTGCTAATTATCTACAGTAGAAGTTACTGTGATCACCTATGGGGAAATGATGGTTTTCAAAAAATAGTGTTGAAAAAAAAGAATATGCACATTTAGAAGAATGAAACTGGATTCTTTTCTCAAACCCTATGCTAAAATCAATTCAAAATGGGTTAAAGATGTTCCTAGTATGAACAAAAGCATCAAAAATATTAACAAAAAACATAGAGAAATACTACACGACATCAGTCTGGACAATGAGTTTTTTGATTTGACTCCAATAGCACAGACAACAAAGTCAAAAGTACAGGGCATTGCATTAAACTAAAAAGTTTCCATGTAGCAACAGAATTAATTACTAGTTTACAGAGTTGAGCAGAAAATATTTGCAAGCCATACATTCAGTAAAAGGTTAGTATTCAAGCTACACGATGTGGTTCTGCTGGCTTCATGGTGCACACCTGTTATCCCAGTACTTGGGAGGCTGTGGCAGGAGGATCGCTGTGAGTTCAAGGGCAGCTTGAACCACACAGTGAAACCCTGTCTCAAAAACCAAAAAATAAGCAAACAAAGAAACAAATGAGTGAGGTAGCTCAAACGAATCAATACCAAGAAAAAGTATCAGATTGAAGAGAATGGGCAAAGGACTTGTAGACATTACTAATAGCCAAAGCTATACAAAAAATGCTTAACACACCTAATCATTAAAGAAAGGTAAATTAAAAACACAATTAGATATCGTCTCACACCCATTAGGATGGATATGATAAAAAATTTTAAAAAAAATATAAGTTGGAAAAGGTAGAGAAATAAGAGAATCTCTGTACATTGTTGATGGGAATGTAAATTACTAACATGCATGGCGCTTCTTCAAAAATCTAACAATGGAATTATCATATGCTACATCAGTCCTACTGTTGAGTGTTTCCCTCAAAAGTTCTGAAATAACTTTCGAATGGATACCTCAACTTTTATGTTCCCTGCATCACTATTTACAGTACCATATTATGGCATCATCCTTATCTATCATGCATAGATCAATAGATAAAGGAAATGTGCCTTCTATACATAACTGAAAACCTTAAAGAAAGAAAACCTTAAAAAAGACAATGTTGTCCTTTGTGCCAACATGGATGCAATCGGTGAACATTAAACAGGAACAAAAAGACCAATGTTGCCGGATCTCACATATCTGTGCAATCCCATGCAGCCAAGCACCTACGAGCAGAGAGGAGAACAGTGATTGCACAGGCGTGGGGCCCAGGCACGTGATGGAAGGATGACGCTCAGAGGGCGTGAACCCTGGGTTACACAGGGTGAGGTCAGATTTGCTTTCATTTTGTTTCAGATCTACTGCACCGTATGGTGAATATCGTTGTACACCTCACACTTGCTGAGCGTGCGTTGTAAATGCTCTCACCACAAAGAAGTGTTAGTATTCCTAGTGATGGAGATGTCAAGGAACTTGATTTAACGATTCCACAGTGTACACTGTGCTCATTGTACGCAAATCACAGCTTCGCTTCGCAGCCTGTAAATATTTACAATTATAAATTGCCAATTTACAATGAAAGCTGTAAGTATGCTGTGTCTTGCTCCCTGTTCTCTCTGTGTAGAGACTTCAAACCCTAACAGCTTATGGAAAAGGAAGTGGCCTTTCGGAAGGGCTGGCGGCTGAAGGCAGCCACGCGACAGCCCCGAAGAAGCCGGCACACTCAGTCCTATAATGGCAGAGAAAGGAGAGAGTAGAAACACCCCGAGGCACAGGACATACCACCGACGCTTGCCAGAAAGACCTACTGCCAGCCTAGCAAGGGAATGTTGTGTTTCTCACTCTTATTCCCCCCACTTCTACTGCGACAGAGGACTCCATGTCCTGTCCGCAAACAGCCTTGGTCTAGGAGGGTTCTGAGTCTATTTCATCTGTTTACACAGGCTCTGCAAGGTTATGGCTCTGAGGCCAGTTGTTATCTACTTCATTTTTCTCCCTCTGTGGAAAGGGGGACAAGAACGCTCCGACGTCACTGGATTGCTGTAGGTGTTCAGTGAGCTCTTCCATTCAAAGGTACTTGGTGCTCAGTGAGTAGGTGGTACACAGTCAGCTTTCACATACTACCTTTCATCAGACTTACCAAATATTCACTCCCATGTGGGGAAGGCTATTGTCTTATTTCACCCTTAGAACTGGAAAGTTTGTCCTTAATCATATGACCACACCAAATTAGAAATCTAGGTTGGGAGTTCTGACTTTGCCATAGTCGCTAACTTACTGAGGGTCTTGAGTAAGGTCACAGAGTCTTTCTGGGCTTGGACGCCTTCATGTGAAGAAATGAATGCTGTTAACTAGAATGGAGTGTACAGTCCCTGCTCACACCAGGCATTTATAACCCAATGCGTTAGCAAGGGCAGAGGACATAAAAGAATTGTCAACCCTGCCTACACAAGAGGCAGACTATTCATGTGAGCAATGGTCAGTAAAGTGGTAGGATAGAAAGGAAAATCCATGAAATTAAGGAAAGGAAAATAAGAAATGGAAATGCAAAGCATCTACTAACCTGACCACAGACAGTGAGATACAAAGACCAGAATGGGGCAGCATGTCAAGGTAAAAGCATACGGAGTGAAGGACACATACATGCTAAAGACAGAAGGATGGCCTCAGTAAAGAGTTAAAGTGTGTAACTTTCATATGATAGCTTTCTAACATTAATCTAATACTTGTTTTTTATCATTTTCATCAATTAAATCTTTGCATCATCTCCAGTAGTCACTCTTTTGAGAATTTATCATTTTTCTTTTATTCTTTCAGAAAGGCTGATCAACAAATACTTAATTTGTTGCCATCAAAAGAAAACTAACATTAAACTCATAGATGGAATTTAAGCTTATCTTCAGTGCCATTTCCTTTTGTTTCATAGAACCATAGTATAGAACCAGAACTTTTGTCAAACAAAATGAAAACAGCCCGTGATCTTCCAGCCAGCTCCCTCTGCTCCTTTGAACTTTAAGCATGATGATACACTTGTGAGCTTTAGCTGAACTAAAGGTGCTGTGACTACTGAGGCATAAGATAAGAAACAAGAGAATGAGGCAAAGGGAGGAAAGTGGAGGCCCCACTGTAAAATGACGATGCGTGTATGTGCTGTGCTCCAGCTGAATGCCATAACTATATTCAGAGAAAAGAAAACATTTAAAAAGATTGCTAATATTTCTGAAATTCAGTGATTTGCCATTATAAGGTTAGGTACAGAATCTTTGGCAAAAACAAATACTTGTTATATAGTAATAGGTTTAAGACAATTCAAAACCATAAAAGGATACGCTTCAATTACATTAACATATATTTTCCTGAATAAAGACATCGTATATACTGCTTGATGACAATAACATTGCAGTTACTAAAATTCATATCTGACCCTCCAAACTAAAATTCCTCTCATGTATTATCACAGATCAAGTGTCAGATGATAAACAGAAAAATGGGATAACGCCGATGTCACTGTGCTAGACACTTCCATAAGTAATTTAATAAATTATTTAATCCTCATAATAATATACCTACAAAGTAAAATTCAAAGTAACTTTCAGACAATAAAACTAAGACTCGGAGAGATCAAGCCACTTCCTAAAGTCACAAATGAGGAACAGAGCAGAGGTTTAGATCTAATTATGTCACTTTATAAAAATTACATCTCAAGATAACTAGCAAAAACCCACTAGAAAATAATCATTGTTCTACAAACAGTTTGTTGCTACTTTTAAAGATAAGTAACTTTTTAAAATTAGAAAACTATTTCAGGATATTGTTAATCCTTATATGTTGCACCCATTCATTTAAAAAAGGTCTAGCGGATTAGCAGAGCGCACCGCTGTACGTGCCTGGTGGGTCATGGAGCCATAACCTTGGGCACCGCATGTGGTCCTTGGCCCATTCTTCTTGGGCACTGTTCCCTTCTCTGCTTCTCAGGTGCAAAGAGCTAAGCGGCTTTGCTTCATACACCCATACTGTTTCTGCCTTGAGGCCAGCTGGAGACTTACTGACTGCCCCCCTTTCAAAAGTAAGCCAAGCTAAACCTTTCTGTCCTTAAATTGTGGAGTTAGCTGCTGTGTCTAGCCAGAAGAAAGTTGGCTGATACACATGCCATTACCAATGTGACTTAAAAAACTCTAAGGACCAAATGAAAAACAGAATAAAGAAATTTCAAATCACAGAAATTTAGAAGAAAAGAATCACATTATTATTGATCAGAGCCCTTTTGCTTCACTTATATCCCTTGCCAGGATCTGATGCAATAAACAAGTAGCTCCCAAGTTGCATCAGATTTCACCAGGAAAGCTTGTTAAAAGAGATGGCTGGAGTTGCTAAGTTACCCAGGCTGGGTTTGAACTTGCAATCCTCCTGCCTCAGCTTCCCAGAGCAGTGGGATTATAGCTGGACACAGTGATGTGAGGGGAACAGAGAGGACATCCTTGCCTTCCTCCCCCTAGCTGGCATCTACATCTGAAGGCGCCTGAGCTGACAAGGGAGAATTTCAGGGCAGAATTTCAGGAGGACTCAGAATATGTGTCACCTAAGGCAGTCTGAGATGGAGAAATATAAGTTATTGAATTCTTCCTGTGCAGTAGAAGGCCTCAGCATGGAAGCCCAAACTATATTTATTTTCTTGGACCCAAGCTTACCTGGACATATCTGTGGAGCCCATTTTGCCAACGGAATAACAGTTGCATCTCAGGAGAAGCCTGTAGAAGTGCATGACCTCAGCTCAGAGATGATGGTGATGGGAAGAAGGGGCTTTGAGTTCATTTGCCTTTGGAGAGCAGAAGCTGTACCTGACTCACCTACAGGGCAGGGGTCGGAGGGGTTAGTCACGAACGAGGGAATTCGGTGCACAGATGCCCGTGACACCCTTCGGTGCTCCTGCCACCTCTGCATCCGTGAGGACGCGGGGCTCCACCTGGCCGGGTGCAGAGCTCCCGTCTGAGACACAGCACACAGACGCTGACAGTAACACGGACAGTCCCTTCAGGTACTTAGTGATGCGTTCCTATGCTTTACAAGATCAAGGGCAGCCATGTGTGGCAAACTTATTGCCAACATCATCTCCAATGGGGAAAGGCCAAAAACTTTCCTTCTAAAGTCAAGATTAAGACAACAATGTCCACTACCACCGCTCCTGTTCCATAGAGTGCTCAAGACATTAGCCAGAAGAACCAGGCAGGAGAAAACAAAAGGGACATGCATAGGTGTTATGGTTTATGTCTGTGTGTCCCCCCAATGCCTCATGTGGACATGGGGCAGGCTTTTAGAGTTTGAATATGGGTGTGAGAGCTGCACACGCCCTGGAGTGGATAGTTTGCATATGTAAGGGAGAGCAAGAAGCTGCTTGGGGGCATTCCTCCCCCATTCTGCCCTGGTGGGTGCTTGCGGCTTAGCGGTATGCTGCCGCCCTGAGCTGCAGCCCTCTGCCACGTGCCACTCTGCCTTATAATCTGCCAAGTACGGATTGAAACTTCCACAAACTGTAAGCGAAATAAACCTTTCCTTCCTTAATTTTGGGCGTCAGGTATTTTGTCCCAGCAGCGAGAAAAAAGTAACCAAGACAATAGGAGAAAGAAGTCAAATTTGTTATTATTTCCTGACGACATGACCCTTTACATAGAAGAACCCACAAAATTCCAACAAAAGTCTCCCAGAATTAATAACTGAATTCAGCCACTTAGCAGAATACAAAATTAACACAGAAAACCCAGTAGTATTTCTGTACAGCAATAATGAGCTCAATGAAAACAATTAGAAATACAGTACCATCAAGAAAAACTAAAAACTTAGAAATTAACCTGATTAAAGAAGTGAAAGACCTTTACTATGAAAACTACAGTACTCTGAGAAAGGAGATGGAAGAGGACATCCAAAAATGGAAAGATATTCCTTGTCCCTGGAGTAGAATCAATATTGCCATAATAGTCATACTTTCCAAAATCTATGTATATATTTAATGCAATCTCAATGCTGCAAAGACTGTAAGGAAAAAGGAACCCTTTTGAATTGTTGGTGGAAATGTAAACTAGTACAACCATTATGGAAATCAGTATGGAGATTTCTCAAGAAACTAAAACTAGAAATTCCACTTGAGCCAGACATACCCTTTCTAGGTAACTTGAGTTAAAGACATCATATTACAGTGATACATGCATATCCATGTTTATAGCAGCACAACTCAGAATAGTTAAATCTTGGAAGTGGCTATATGTCCATCAACAAATGAATGGATAAAGAAGTACGGTATTTATCCACCCTGCTCTAAAGAAGGATAAATTTGAGTCATTTGTAGGAAAATGGACACACTTTGAGCTATAATGTTAAGTGAAATAATCACACAAGTCTAAATATTGCATGATTTCTCTTATATGAGAAACCCAAAGAGTAAAATGAAAGATAGATAAGAGGACACAGAGAGATAGATCTTTTACAAACGGTAAAAGAGGAGGGAGGAGTGTAAAGGGAGAGCAGAAGGGGAAGTGCTGTCAAAAGAATTAAGAGGAGTTATGTACATGTACCACTCCCATGATGAGTGTAGTCATTATGTACTCAAACATTTTACTAATGAAAATACAATTAAAATTAGAATAAAATCAGAGGGTCCCAGGATATAGCTCAGTGGCATAAGTGTTTGGCTGGTAAGCACAAGGTCCTGAGTTCGATTCCTGGTACCAAAAAAAAAAAAAAAAATTAGAAAAGAAAAGGGCTAAGGCTGGTGTACGTGTAACAGGGGAGGGTGGTATTCTTGGAATATTGTGGGAACTATTTTCCAAATAGAGTCCCCGCATTGTCAATGCTGTCTTACATATGTTTACTAAAATGTGATATTAACACTCTTCTTCTATAAAAAAAAAATAGCGATGGCTGGACTTCTTAAGAGGGTCAGACACAGGATGTTCGGAGGGTGTGCTGAGGATTAGCCCTGCAAATCAGTTTCTAGGTGATATTCATGCTGCAAGCCCAGGGAGTCCACTTTGAGAAGCACTCCATGAGCAATTAGCCTTAATGTCCAGCTAAAGTAGGGTACTTCAGAGCTCTACAAAGTCATTTAAAAAAGTAGAATCTGTAAAACAGAACACTGGAAAGGCAAATTTAAAAAGAAAAAAATGCATAAGATTTTTAACACAACTAATGAAAAGCCTTGAAACCTGTTTTTTACATCCATCCAGTGTCTCTCAGAAAGCCATTGTTGTCATTCGTTTTTAAACTTGTAATACCAGGTAGAATACAGGCTGAGGCATAGCGTTGAGAATCTTTGTTCAAGGCAACTTCCTTAAGGACAGTAGGCTCCGCACATGACATTCGGGAGCAACGGCCCTCACTGACTGCAGGGCTTGCGGAGGAATCATTCATCAGGGGAATGCCACCGTCACTGGTTGAAGCCGTGTAGGAGTACGCCTTTATGAACAGAATGAGATTACACTGCTTGAAATATCTTCATGTAATCATGTAAATTACAAAATTCCTGGTTTAGCTCATGCCTATTCAAGATGAGCATTGGAAGGAAAGAAGAGGAAAGAAGAAAGAGGAGGAGGAGAAGAGAGAAGAGGAGAAGCAGGAGCCGAAGTTGTTCAGTGCCGGTCTCAGCAACGTGCCAGGTGACCTTAGTGTTCCTACTGGGGGAATCGCTGGAGTTTGGACAAAACATAATTTTCACCCTGATGCCCCTCTCTGACCTCACCCTTTCGTCTTAAACTGGTCCATATGTAAGGTACTTCACAGCCTTGCCTATGAAAATCTGATTCTTTTCTAGTATTTTCTGTGAACATTTCAAGGATGTTAAAACAAAGCAAAATTCATAAATGATAAAAAAATCACATTTTTGCTTCAGGCTCGCTTTAATACGTAGAATTTCATAAGCAGGCTTTGGCACAGTTAAGGCAACTAAATCACTGAGGCTTCTGTCCAAGGCTTAACCTCTGCAAGAAAACTGGGGGAATTCTTTGGGTGAGAGTTTCATCGCGGGGTCACAAAATCGCTGTCTTTATGAATTCTGCATGTAGTTTCTTTACTTTTTGTCTTTGTTTCAAGCAAGACCCTGAAGAAGCAGAGCGTGCCAGGGTGACTTCATTTTCTAAGTAAAGGTGGAGGTGGAGTATTTGCTGGAGTGTTTCTAATTTACATCATCTTTTTTTTCATACTAGGAATCGAACTCAGGTCATTGCACTTGCCAAGCAGGCACTCGTGCAGCTGAGCTACATCCCCGGCAAAATCATCTTTTAAATACACAGGTTATACGTGGAAGGGCTCAGCGCTAGACCATTCTCAGTTTGTATTTTATCCTGGTAAGTTCTTGAGGAGTAAAGAAATAGAGTGAAGAATCAAATGAGTGTGGAGGAAAACAAAGAGCAATTACTGTAAAACACTAACTCTGCACCAGATACGGCAGGGACTTTAATTCAGAAGTAGCCCTGGTAAGATGACACTGAGGCACAGGTCCCCGGCGGTGTTAGAGCATGAGTCTGGTTCTCAGAACCTGCTTTTACCACAAAAGGAAACAAAGGGAAGAATCTCAAGGACAACTTCTAAATGTCATATGCAAAATCTTCTTCCACAGGCACATCTGATTCTGGTAAACATCATGAACAACTTTTCATTTAACAATAATGGAGGTAATGGTTAACATTATCTCATTTTTATCTCCAACATTATAAAGGAAACATCTTTAGTAATTTACTATTTATTGTTTTTTAAACAGAAAAATGCTTTTGTGTTTAAAGTATGGCTCAGCCTACTCTTTAAAAAATAATTAGAAATATATAGATCAATGATTTAAAAATATAAGCACATCAAGATTTTAAAGGTAATCATTTGTCTTCAGATATTCCTGAATTAGATTTCAAACTCTTCAGGTTTCAATAGAAACACAAATCAACAGCAAAAGTAACATTTTTGTTCCTTTGGTAGCTTTTCTGGGGGAATATTTAATAATGGAGAAAGCGTTCATCACATCCAGAAACTTTTCTCCCTGGTAATCTGAGCATCTAGTGTGAAGATAACAGTATGCAGTATAATAACCATTGCTAATTTCCTGTCTTCCTGTTTTGAAATTCTGTATCATTTTTATTGTCTTTTTGTCTCTTTAAAATAAAAAAAGCAAATTTTTCTTCTTGAACGTGACATGTAACAAGAGAAATGAAAGCGTTTTTAGATCAATTGTAAAATTATTGTTCTGTCACTCTGCTGCTTCATAACCATCTTTGTAATTTGACGTTTAGTTTTTAGTCCAACTTACAACAGTTTAAATCCTCTCTTCTAACCAAGTGGCTCCTAAGTCACCATTTCTGGATACAGAGCCACTCAAGTCACTGCTGTGTCTAAGCAGACCACTCCTGCTATGTATCTCGGAGATAAAGCTCACTTGCCCTCCTTCTAGATTGTCTTTAAGACTTCCTTAGTCTAACAATATTTCTAATCTTATCTCACTTAACTGTTACTTTCCCTTGTGTGTGTGTGTGTGTGTGTGTGTGTATGTGTATGTGTGTGTGTGTGTGTGGTACCAGGGAGTCTGCTCAAGGCTTTTACAGTGAACTATTTCCTCAGCCTTTTTAATATTTTATTTTGAGATAGGGACTCACTAAGTCTCTAAGTTGCACAGGCTGTGTTTAAACTTCTGATACTCCTGCCTTCGCCTCTTCTTAATTACTTTTAAGTTCTGTTTAGGTCAAGGACCACAGGAAAAAGGTAAAACAAGTGATAAGGCACAAATAAGTGGCTGTTCTCACAACCATCCTGAATAGGACCATAAACAGTTTACCCCTGACTTCGTCATTTGGTATCACTCAAAAGTTTTCTGATGCTTTCTGTGAGGTGAAGCCATGTTAAGTTTTCACTCTGCACAAACCTGAAAGCTCTTACATTCTACCAGAAAGACACTGGTTGTGAGTTTGAGATACTAATCCAATCCCCTCCTGTAATGCCCTTCTTCCTTTTTGCAGTGTGTATAATACTGAGAACTATTTTATGGGAAAGAACACCAAACATCTGTTTTAGGTGGGACCTCAGAGCTATGAGATTGTACTACACAAATACAAGTTTAGAATGCTTGAAGAACTGTGTTAATATTTGCACAAGTCTTTCCTTCCAAGTGATATTCATGAGACCATAACACTGTACAGTTAGTAGGTAAATGAATGACCACAAAAGGATTTTAAACTGAGAAAATATTTAAAGAACAGTTATTTTGGTCTAACCGCTAACAGCGAAAATTTGGTGGTCAAGTGAATAATGATGACTTGAAATAAAATGTTAGAACTAATATTAAAACAGAAACAATTAGCTTATTGGAAGACAAAATAAGTAAAATACTTGAAATCAGGTGTAGGCATGGACTTTCTAAATATAAGTCCAATTACACAAGAAATAACAGCAAGATTCAAGAGATAGAATTATATAAAACTCAAAAGCTTCTATACAGCAAAAGAAACAATCAGTGGAGTGAAAATACAACCTACAGAATGGGAAAATCTTTTCCAGCTACTCTTGGCAAATACATAGACAGAAACTAGCATCTAGAATGTATAAAAAACTCACAAATTTAGAGCACCCAAAATAAAAGACCCAAATGAGAAATGGGAAAGTAAAAGTGGAAATAGACAATTCTCAGAAGAAGTACAAATGGTCAATAAACATATGAAACAGTGTTCAGTGTCTCTGGGCATTAAAGAAATGCAGATTAAAACAACACTCACATTCTGTCTTAACACCGGAGACAGCAGCAGTCACTGAGAAATCAAAGAACGACCAGGGCTGGCAAGACTGCAATGAAAATGAACCTCCTACTCACTGATGGAATGCAAACCAGTACAGCCAATGTGGGAATCAGCAGAGGGATTTCTCAAAGAAGTGAAGTTAGAAATTCCATAGGACCCAGCTCTTTTCCTTCTGGGTATCTTCCCCCAAAGAGGGAAAGACACCACATTACAGCAGTGCGTGAAAGTCAGTGTCGGTAGCAGTGCCATTCCTAGTAGCTAAACCCTGGGAGCAGCCGGTATACGCATCAGGAGATGAGCACATAAAATGTGGGATCTATACAGTATGGAATTCTATTGGCTATAAAGAAGGGTAAATCCAAGACATTTGTAGGAAAATGGTTACACCTGGAAAATCTAATGTTAACTAAAATAAATCAGACATGCAAGCTTAAACGCTATGTAGTAGCTCTCAATTCAGTAAAACAAAGTATACATGAAGAGCAAAATAAAGGATAAATAGAAGGAAACAAGGAGACACAGCAGGTCTTCGGCCAGGGAGGAGGAGCCCTGGAGAGGAAGGGCGTGGGGGTGGGGGAAAAGAAGCAAAGCTGTTTAAAGCGTATCATTCTGTGTACCAGGTTCTTGCAAGAGCTGTCAAGGTTTTACGCCATAAACATAACCTAAACATAATAACAGTAATAACAATAAGCATGAAAATGGGGAGAGGATATTTAGAGAGCGCGGAGGTGGGTAGGAAGTGGAAGGTGATTAAGGAAGAACCAAGCGGTGTTACGTACACTCACCGACGTCCAAGATGACTGCAAACTCCATGTATTGCAAACATGTACTAAAAATCAAGAAAAGAACTAAGTAGCAAGAACACAGACTATAGCGATGTAATATGAAATGGAAGCATTAAGATTCAAGTGTTGGGGCTGGGGATTTAGCTCAGCGGCAAAAGCGCCTGCCTGGCAAGCGCAAGGTAGTGAGTTCGGTTCCCGGTACCGGAGAAAAAACAAACAAAAAAAAAAGATTCAAGTGTTTTACTACGATGGAACTAATACATAGCAGGAGGGTCTGTTGAGAGAAAAGGTTCTAGCCTGGATCACCAGGAAAGATCAGAGTCCCTGTGAAGGGCCACGTAGAGGGCTGGAGTGTGTCCTGGGCGCTCTTTGAAGGGTGGGTGTGCGGGGCAGGGACCTGGAGCGGAGAATGGGTCTTAGACAGGTTAATCTGAGTAGCTGTGAAGAGACTAGCAAAGATGCTCATCAATAAGTCATTCACACAGAGCTGGAAAAAGTTAACACTAAGTTCATTCATCCAACAGAAGTGACTGAGATCTCAGGAGTAGACAGTACCACAGTCACAAAATATAATAGTTGGCCCAAGTACATAAAATCTTAGAGTGACCAAAGTTAGGAAACTGAATGAGAAAGAAGAGAAACAGTATTTACTACCCAGTAATAACATCAGTGGTCATCCAGTATACCGAGATAACAGGAGAACAATGTTCATAGTTAAATCAATTTATGATAGCACTATTATTTCATGTTGTTCATGTTAAAAATGATTGCTGCTTAAAATGTAATTCCAGCCGTATGATTTATCTTCTGTCCCTGCATAAGCCATTTATTCATACGTGTCAGGGTCACCGTAGGTGTTCGACAGTACGTAGTCTAAGAAGACAGGGCCCGCCTGATGAAATCCATTCGGCAGGGCACTCACACACCTCACTGCGCTGTGTGTTTATGAAGCGCAATATTCTTTCCACATGGTTATGCCAGGAACCCTTTTTCATCAGTAATTTAATACTGAATAACGCTTTTAGCTCTGTGGTAAAGTTCACACTTCTCTTCTCATTTTATCTGTGCATCGTCTTGTTGAAACAAGCAGGGATGTTTCCACATCTGGCAACTTTCTCTGCCTTGTCGAGCTACACTCACGCTCTCTTGAAGAGATCTGCCAGGGAAGCAGCAAGTTGTGACAGGAAAATCTAGCACAACTCCCCCTCTTCTTCAGGGAGTCTTGAAAACCTGCGTCTCCCTTAGGAAAACTTCTCCTATAGACAAATATCACTCCGTTTTCTAATTCAAATCTATGTAATAGGGCTGAGTATTTAGCTCAGTGATAGAATACTTGCCTATCATGTGAGTCTTGGGTTCAAGTCCACATATATGCATATATATATTTGATATACATATTCCAATTCCATGTATAATTAGGAACATATTATGTATATAATTTTTCATGTATAAGGGTAATAAACTCATTCTATGCTATTTTGAGACTACAAAATGCAATACAGAAAGACAACAATCATAATTATCACTATAGAAGCAATTATCATTAATATTTTGATATTCTCTACATATATGTGTGTGTACATATACATATATATATAACTTTGCAGTGAAATATAGAGTTTGCCTTCATTATGTAACATCATTTTCCCTTTAACATTATTGCATCCTATAAATGGAACATACTTATCAAGTTCTATAGTAGGATTACGTGTCAACGATTTTGTCTGGAAAAGTGAAACATAATGTTTATCCACATATATGTCATTTTCATGGCACTCTGTGAAAATCAAAAGATCTTAACTAAAAATGAATAGCTAGAAATACAGTAATGTGAAAATTCATAGGACTTATGTAATCCCACTATCTTTGACCTAGCCTGCTCATACTTTTATTAATAACTCGGATGAATATGTCTGTAGCACATGTTGATCTACTGTGTAGATAGCAAGAAACTGGTAGAAATAACAAACACGTTGGATGATGAAATCATAAGTCAAAAAATCAATCTATTTGAAATTATGGACTGACCAGAAGTACATTCTTACAGAATAACTAGAAATTTCATTACCTGAGTTAAAAAAACTTAATATCTGATATGGAAGATGATTGAAAATAAAGTTCATACAAAATAAAAATAATAAATCTTCAGATAAAATGGTATAATGTGGGTGACAAAAAAATCTAATGCAATTTTGAAGTATTTCAATTAAAAATACTATGATCAAAATGTGGAAAATGTGTGTTCATTTTCCTCCAAATCGGACAGGTCTATCACGGAGTGTGTTTAGTCCTCTGCTCTGCCATTTAAGCAAAATATTTTGAATGGTTGTGAGTCAATTGAAAGTACTCATTATGTAAGAAATCTTAAAATAAAATATATAGAGAAAAGTTGAAAATATTAAAGACATGTAGCCACAAGACAAAAATACTGAATTGCAAAAATTGCTGTGATAGCTGCTGGGGGGATTTTAAAGGAATTTAACTCGTCTTAACAGGCTTATTTTCTGTTTTATGAAAGAAAAGTTAGGACTAACTAACAACAGTTACTAAAAGATTAATTTTAGACCAATACAAAGAATTTGCCTCATTTTAACTGTATATATCAATGATAACTACACACAACCTTTGAATGTATCCAAAAATATAAAGGACTGCCTCAGTCTACTTCATAAATGTAGGAATTTTCATTCTTTGGAGCTGTCCAAGCAGATTTCGGTAATATAATCGCCTCCACTCTTCTCCGCACAATCTCATAGTCACATCGACTAATGATGATATTAAACGTTGATTTCAGCCATGAATGCGCAATCGTAACAGCGTCTCCGTTGTCTCCATTGTAATAGGTTTCAGTTAGGGCGATTCTGTCCCCCCTCTGGGAACCCTTGGCGCATTCCGGAGACATTTTGGTTGGTACACCTGGGAGGGGTGCTACTGACCTCTAGTGGGTAGAGGCTCAACAGATGCTGCTAAGCACCCTGCAGTGTACGATCTTGCACACCGCACAACAATGTACAGCAGTTTTTGTTGCTACCACGACCAAGATTATCCAGTCTGAGTACCAAACCACCGAGGCGGAGAAACACTGCTCTGCTTGAACGTCCAGCAGCTGGCTAGCGCGGCGTGACTCATTCCAAAGTCATTATCTCCACGCCTGCGTTCTGTTTCTGCTGTAAGTTTCCAAACTTCCTCTAGGTAAAACTTAGGTACTGTCCCTTATTGTGATTAATGCCATCATTAGCTACCCAATTACACGAGCTGGAATTCTCAGAGTTTTCCTCAACTCCTTGCTTCTCCTCATCCCTTAATTCAAAGTTCAATGGATGCACCTCTAAAATGCCTCTCTAAATACCCTGGTTTCTATCACTACTGACACAGTTTAATTCCACATTTTTAGACAAGATTCTTTTTTTCTCATCCACACTTGTTCTTGTTACAAAGATTCTTTTTCTAATACACAAAGGCAATCATCCCATTATTCCATAGAGAAATTACAGAAAAGCCTCCACTGTTCAATGAACAAAAGTTCAAATATTAATTGCCCTGAAGGATACTAAATAATTTGAATTCAAATTCCCTCAACAAAGTCATCCTATACCTTCTCCTCCTCTCCTTGGTGCTAGATTTTAATACTTTAAATTTTCTTTGAAATACTGCATTTTCTTGGAGGTAAGATGTTTAACTTGTGGATGACCGAGATAGCAATTTTAACATTAAATACGTTCCATTATATCATTATATTCATATTAATGTATACTTTTTGGTTTTTTATTGGTGTTAAATTTAATAGGAATTTCTAGAGATAATGTATCAAGAATGGAAAGCTTAAAAAGTCTTTTTCTTACTACAGTGAACGCAACACTTTTGTACGGTCCGCTTGTTCACTGAGAGACAAACACCAGCTGCTGCTTCGTGCTTTGCTTTGTGATATTTTTAAATACTTAATTTTACAAATAAATGTCTCCAAAGATCAGGAATACAAATGCCAGTTCACGTTACATTCTCCCAGTGGAGGAGTGGGAGGATCATGTGGTATACGTTACATTCTCTTTTTATGAAGTGTTAAGACATTACTGTCATTTGAGGGTTGCATTGAAAGGGAATCAAATATTTACCTATGTAATGCTTGTGTTCGGGTCAAATAATTGGGCAGAAGTATGTTTAAATGTAAATATGAACTTAAAGACCTCGTGACATGTATTTGAACATATACTGCACTGAAACATAATAAAAGCACACACATCACTACACTGCTCTTTTTTTTTGTTTTTTGGTTTTTGGTTTTTTTCTCCGGTACCGGGAACCGAACTTATGACCTTGCGCTTGCCAGGCAGGCACTTTGCTGCTGAGCTAAATCCTCGGCCCCTACACTGCTCTTAGTAAAGCAGACACGAGGCACCTGTGCAGGCAGTGCAGCCACAGCCTTTGCACACGCTTTGGGGTTCGCGCTGGTTTACACGCGGTCACACGCATGCACCCAGTGCACTCCTCCACATCTAAGCTGAATCCTTCCTGAGGAGGCCGTGCCGCCAGCAGCAGCAGCAAAGTGAGGTGCTCCGGGGCGGCGAGTCCGGGGTAACAGCCGAATCTCCACGTTACTCAGAGTTCCCTCCATGAAAAGGATGTGACTGATGGCAGAAGTCTTCTGGCAGGGGCACGTTCATGTACTCTGCAATATAAATAAACTTTCTCAGCCGCCTCTCTGGTCGTACGGCCATGTCCCCATTTTCACAGTGTTCCAATCCTACCGGAGTTCTTCACTCAGAGATCTCCACTCCAACCTGGTGCACGTGTGGGATGGGGGAAATACCAGGGAAAATAGGGGAGGGCATTGTTGGAAATAACAATAAAATACCAAAATAAAAATCAAGGGAAGGGAGAATAAATGTCCCTGTCCTATATAAAAAGCCCTTTACTGTTACCATTAGCAATACGATTTGATGCATTCAATCCAGATTTAATCTCTGAAAATTACTCTTCATGCATACACTGCTGTCATTGTGGACAGTAAATAACGACAAAAACAAACTTTCATATGAAGCCTAGAGGTCTTGAAAAATCTGTGTTATCATTTCATTTCAAAAGCCCTGAGCTTTTACTGGCTGAAATTCTTTTATTTCCGCCACTCTTGCATTCACATTTATCTTTGTAATAAATTAGATTTGATATAATTTAATTTCTTATCAGATACAAAGAAATCATTGAACTATAACAATTTTGGAACATTTCATTCCCTCCCTGCCATACAGGAAATTTCCTCTTCAACAGACCTTTTTATAATAAAATCCAAATCAGTAATTGATCTGTTTAAGTAGTGTTTTAGGAAAAATTAAACAGCAATTTCTCAAGCTCCATGGTGTGCTTCTCAGCAATGAACGAAAGTTACAAATGCAGCGGGCGAATTGCACAGCATCATATTCTGATATCCAGACCACTGCACAAATCTAATTCTTTTCTTTCCAGTGTCATGAGGATTATTAAGACAGGTAATATCCTTGTCTTAGGAATGAAGTTTTTAGTGTCTTACAAATTCAACATATTTTTTAAATTTATGTTGCCCAACTTTACATTATAGACAAACACACATAAAGGTCAATCTCCACTGTTATTTTTCAGAAATATTTGGACACAAAGAATAAAACTATTTGAAAGTATATCTACAAAGCTCCAAAAGATGTGTTTTAAAATATGATGACAAGTATGAAAAATGTCTCTGCCATTAAGATGTAAAAATCATAAATATATTTCAGAATAATTTATAATGAACAGCAGTCCATGTTAATGAATGGGTATAGATCATAAAAGTTCACAGAAGTGTATCATGGATCTTATTTAATCTAATCTAGCGCTGTGAATTCATTATCACCAGTTTACAATGAATCGGATTTCCTGCATGTAAGATCGATAGAGTAAGAATACTTTGACATTTGTTAAAAATTTCTGTACAGAAAATGTCAATCAACCCAAGCATAATGGTGCACTCTAGTATTTCCAGTACTGTGGGAGGCTGAGACAGGAAGACCAAGCCTCAAATTAGAGTTTTAGCCAGAACTTGTCTCAAAATACAAAGGTCTGGGACTATAGCTCAGTGAAGGCCCTGAGTTCCATCTCCAGTAATGGAAAAAAAAAGAAAAAGAAAAGGAAATGGTAATCAAAGAAACTCTAAAAAACATATAATCTGAAAACTCTAAAAATATAGAATAGAACAGCAGGTGATTTATAAAATGAGAAGACATTTTGATAAACAGGAAATGAATAATGCAAAACTCTGATGAAATGATGAAAGGTGACACAGATTAAAAGAACAGAAACAATAACTTAAATTTCTAAACTAAAAGAGATAACTACTTTGACAAAATGTCATGTACTCAGGAATCGAGTGAAATGATCAGCCCAATCATCTGCTCAGAAATTTTTTTTAAATTTCAGTGTGCTCATGCCATATATTACGTACAGGTAAGGCATCCCTTCAGGGCAAAATTCACTCTTTTCTGTTATTTATAAACCTATTCAAAGTTCGGTACAAATCTGTATTTGAATAATATATGCCAGAATAAAAATGATTATAAGTGCCTATACCATTTACATGTGAAGCCACATATAAAATCATACTGTAAAGTGCTTCTTTAGGGTACAGCTGGGTTTGTTCTGTTATTGTTTTTGTTTCAGAATGAGGTTGGTCAAGGGTGGAAGGTAAGAAGGCTGTTAAATAAAATCAAGAAGATAGTTTGAAAATTACCAGTTTAGATATATGGCAAAACCATGGGAAATGGATTTAAAAGCTACCAGTAAGCTGGCCAGAGGACTTGGAAAAGCCCCTCTTGTCGCTGCAGGTAAGGCATCCCTTACGTGAGGACAAGTATACAGCACCGTGACCCCGCTAGGGAAGTGGTGAAGAGAGCATGAATGGCTTGCACAATCTGCTTGCAATTTTTATTAAGAAAGTTTCCAAAAGCACCCTCACAATATCTAAACGGCATGCATTAAAAAGTGCAATGACCAGCTTTTCTCGGTTTGCACTAAGATCAGGCACAAAGGTGTTGGCTTACATAGCAGCAGGCAGGATCTATGAAAGAGTTTAACTAAGAAATTTCACAATACAAGTAACTGTATGTGGGGATGGATTAGCAAGAGGAATTGTGGCTTAGTTTCTTTAAAAGTTCTTTGAAGTTATAGATATTCTCATCTCATCTTGAAAATCATTTTCCAAGCACATTCTTAGCTCTCTAAGATTTTAAGATTAAATATTAAGGACCAATTCAGAAATACAACTCTCGAGAATGCAAGGGTTTTATTTAACTAGGACATGCTTCTGTGAACATGCCAAGGATATCAATTTCCATTTAGTCAAAATGTCTAGCCTCCACAGCTTTCATTATTCATTATGAGATCCACAAAATTATTTTGCATAACTCGAAACGCTTTTTAAGCTAAAGGTACACCAGGGAACTTGATGCCTTCAATAATAATTCTAAAGACAATCATATCAAGAATCTTACTAATTCCTAACAAATAACACCTTTTTAGAGAACATTGGTCTCATCTATTAGAAATGTTTTCTTCAACACATGCTAGAGTCACATCAAATAGCCACACTAAACCAAAACAAAATAAATGTCCTCAAATCTTTCTCATCTTTCAAGCCATGGCAGACAATGTTCCCATAGAAAACTTTTTTTAAAGTTATAAAATGTCTCTTTTGAGTATTAAAAACAATAAAATGATGGGTTGAAAAGTAATTCCCTAAAAACTGTTTCTTGTGCACCATTTTTGAGGGAGGCAGGCCCTTGTCCTCATGGAGCAGCTCATGCAGAAGGTAAGATAAATTTCATAAACTGTTGTCCTGTATGAAAGCCTGGAAGATCCCTATATAAAAGCAGAGAAGGGAGGAACTAATCCTCAAATGCTGACTTTAAAAAGCCAAGGGGGTTGTATAAGTCAGAGACAGAGCATTTGCCTAGCACACAAGTGAAGCCCTGGGTTCAATCCCTGGCCCAGGGGAAAATCTCAAATTACAATTTCAAGTCACATTTCTTTAGGTAATAACACGTGGTTATGAAAGCAAATGTGAAACATCCAGTGCCTAATCAACCTCCTGTAAGAAACATTCTCCCTCGGTAAAGCTTCAGACTCTGCCATTTCCGCTCAGCCACTGTAGCACCATATTGCATTTGATTGCAAGACACTTTCTTATATTTCATAGTCTAAATGAGTTGGGAAGGAGAAGCCTTTGAGGTCTGTGAGATTTTCACACCCGACAGTGTCCAGTCATCCTCTCCCACAGGTGGTTCCGTTGACTCCCAGCCAGCATCTGACGGTTGCCAAATCTCCACATCTCTTCTTAAATTTCTCAGCTTCCTCTCAGCCTCCTTCTTCTAGCTGCCTGCGTCTGCAGTTGTCATTTCATGTATTGTCAAAGTCACCAGGGGAACTTGTTAAAAACAAAGACAGAGACCTGCTTCAGATTCTAAATCTAAATCTTCCAGATTCACATCTAGGGATTTTAACTGTTAACAAGGCTCCTGCCAGCCCCTCACATCCCTGGAGACCCTCAAACTTAGCCTGGGAAAGTGTTTCTGAGACAGTATTCAAGCTAAGGCTAAGAGAAATTCGTGATCTTTGGATCTCAATCTCCATCTATTATTAAAATATATCGTTACAGAAATCCTATGCAGTGAATGTTGTTGTTTCTATTTCACACACGAGGACCTGAGACTCAAGGAAATTCTATATCAGGTAGAGCCACGACCCTTCCCGGCCTGCCCTGCAGACCGCACTGCGGGATGGCATGGTGGAGTGTCCAGCAGTGCAACTTGAATTCCAGCAGGGTCACTACAGCAGGCTGGTTTGGTCATTCACTCTCCTCAGGACTCAGCTAATCACGGCCAAACGGTGATTACAGCGCTGGTCTTGAAGGTTATAGCATAGCATGGTCACTCTTGAAATACTAGTCCATTCCTGTCTGCAATTCTATATTTACTCTTATTTCCTTAAACATAGATCTCTGTTGAAAATGATGTTATTTTTTGAGCAAGAAGGAATGTCCGCTGCTAACAACCTTATTATTAAATGTTAGTTAGTCATCTAGGATGACTGTTTAGGAGGTACTTCTGTTACAGAAAGCACCACACTAAGCCTCATCAAACAGGCCAAAAACAGAAACGATGGGGGATCTGCAAAATTAGAATATGAAACAAAAGTGGAGTGATAAAAGGAAATGATGACATAGCTACATATTGTAATATTATTCAGTTGTGAAAATATGATTTTAAACAATGTGATAAAATAAGTACATGAAATTCTATTCATGACTTCATATTATAATATGTATGTGTACTAATCTATATATATGTATATAGACATGAGTGCATGTAATTTTGTCAAAAGAAAACAGTTGTCACAGAGTTATATCTTTATGATTTCCCTCTTCTTTGCAATTCGTCTGTATTTTTCATGCTTTCTACAAAAGACACTCCACAGTAAGAAAAAATGAAATTTGTAAAGTAAATAAAATGCATAAATAAAATAATGCTGCAAACTAAAAGTGGGCCATGCTATCATCTCCTTCTTTTTTATTCTGAGAGCCAAAAGAAGAACAGATTTCTTACAAGGGTTTCTTCAATTTCTAAATGCCCAATATTGTAAAATGTTCTGTGAAATACAAAGATCCTCTCCGATCTCACACTTTAGAAGTCATTCCCTGCCCGTATTGTGCTTCCCTGGAAATTCTGCAAATATTTGCAGTGGAAATCTCTGAAATCAGGGGACACATTGTTCTTAACTGTGTGCTGGTAATGTCTAGTTTGTATGGGAAATTGTCTTCTCAAAATAAAGCTAGATTAACGGTCATCCTTGTATCTTGCATATGTCCACTTCGTCCTGGGTACGGTTCCAGATTTTTCTTCCATTAGTCTTTGGTCTGTGACCTTGGACAAATAACTTATCCATGGCTCTAATATGAAGCAGGATGATAATACCACCAACTCGATACGATTTGCTTTATTAACTCAGTAATATATGGAAATCCCATGAGCAAATCCTCACAGTATTATCGGAATAATACTTAGATATATGGCGCTGAGAATCAAATGCCAGTTTTACTGCCACTGAAATCTGTAAAGTTATGAAATCACCGGATGACAGACAATATTCATAAATATTTACTAAAACACTGTGTGCAAGGCACGGGCGTGAGCGCTGCTGGGAAAGATTCAGCTCCTGCCTTTGGTGTAGTGAGAGGGACCCACAGGGCTGCAAGTGCTGAGTGTGACAGCAAGGACGAGAATGTGACACAGCAGTGGTGAGAAAGATGCTGCGTGCGTTCTGGAAAGGTTGGGCAAAGCTACCTGGAGGAAGCAACAGCTCAGCACAGATCTGAAGAGTGAGGAGGAGCTCGCCAGTGAGCTGACGAGGAACAGTAAGGTGGCATTTGCTCCCGGTGCTCTGTGCGGGAACTCAGAAGCTGCCAACACTAACTTCGTGCCAGGTGACAAATGATCTGAGAGCCCACAGCTGCAGCTGCCGCGTTGTCCACCCTCCCTTGTCCTCTACCCTTAATGACCTGAGACCAGGAAAATACATCTCAGTAACCAAATGCCTTCCCTTAGCCTCTGGTCTAGAGATGTCAGAGATGCTTCCGAACTCCTGTAAACAGTACAGCCACAGAGCCTTTGCTACTTTCCTCTGGCTCTTGCTAAGATAGCAATTTGCTGCTACTGATGCATTCTCTCCTACTCTTGTGGCCTGCTTATAATATGCTCATTATAAAAAAAATACATGGTTTTTTCCTGGGAAAAGCTTTAGAGCATGTCAATGCTTCCAAGTTATTTTAAGGTTGATTCCTACTGCTAGGAATTCTTCTCATTTTCCCTAACTTTTAACAGGTCTGACTTTGGGCTATCATACCTGCTGTTACCCAAAATTCTAGAGACACAGATATGCTAGAAGGCATTTAGTCTAGATACAAATGGCTTTACTGAGTCAAGCAAGAGTATGTCTTTATGGATATATCTACATTTCACATATTGTTGTGAAGAAATGCTTCATTTCAAACAGTTAATATAAACGATGAAAATTTATCATTGTGCTGTGGATTGTCAAGCACAATGTATGTATTCCAGATGGGTAACCATACTAGAGAGACTTCCATTTTGCCCCTTCCAAGTTATTGCTAATGATATCTGCTTATTTTAGTTTGTGTGTGTGTGTAAAAATAAGAATACAATCTTTAGGCAATTAGCAAAACAAACAAAAAAACTGCTGTGGATATCAATGTGTTTATTTTTGTTTTATTTTATTTTTTGCTTTTTTTTCTGGTACCTGGAATCAAACTCACAACCTTGCGCTTGCCAGGCAGGCGCTGTGCCGCTGAGCTCTATCCCCAGCCCCAATGTGTTTAATGTGATAGAAATATAGTAGGAAATTCAAAGGAAGTATGGAATTCCCTCCCTGACTTTAGGGAGTTTACAGTATGGATGGAAAAGTAATAAGAAAACCAAGTTAAAAAAATTCACTGGTACTAACCACAGAAAACAATGATGTAGAAAAATAGAGACACAGAAGGGAGAGACTTCTTTTTCTACATAAGGGAGAGACTTCCATTATCCGTGTGTATCATGTATGTGTGTATCTTTGAATGTCCAGCCTTCCAAAGAATAAAGGGAAGCTCTGTTTGTTTTGCAGGATATCCTATGTTCATTTTTAAATAATAACTTAAAGACACTCATATTTCCAAGAGAATTAGGAAAGAACTTTTTAAAAACTAAAAGAAACTTTACAAGCCCAGTTTCATTATATAACACAAAGTTTCTCTTGTTTTCAGAAAGATGACAGTTTTAAGTCAACCAGTAGGGGGAAAACCCTGCAGTATCCACTGCAGTATATTTCTCCAAAGCTAAATACTGCAGTATGTTTCTCCAAAGCTAAACAGTCTCCAGCATTAGCTGAAAACATATGCTTCGCGAACCCATTGTCTCCAGGCCAAGCCATGCCCCACGGCTCAGAATGAGGTGACTGACTTAGGCTGACAGTGTGTCTTACTACCTCTGCCTGTAGGGCTAAAAATAAAAGCATTCATATCAGGTCGAGCAGAACGGAGAGCCAGGCAGGTGTGGGGATCTGTCACATTGACAGTGACGAGAAAACGCCTGACTGTGCAGATTAGCTGAAAGTGAAAGTGAGATTGTGCGTCCTCGGGTTCACTGACACATATAAACCTTATCGACATTTATTTTTCAGCTGAGAAGTTGTACCCTTGTACATGTTGATATGAGCCATATGAAAGTAAAGTGAGGTATACAAATCCTTGACATAGACGAAAGCTCTCTCACTCGGAAGACGGGAACCTCAGGTGTTTCTTTTCAAAAGTTGTTAGTTCAGTGACATCGTTTATTTGGCTTTTTTATTTATAAACTGCTGTGTATTGATTTATAATTCACTTGAGTGAACCAAATTTATAAATTCACTTCAATGTATCCTTCCCATTTAATTTTACTTCAAAGAATAAAAATATTTTTCTCTGCTAGTTTCTTTACATATGCCTTTATGTCCACAAAAATTATAGATATGTCTCAAAGGATCACTTTACATTTCCAGAATTACAGAAACGTTCTAAAGAGTTTGACCTAAACTAACTTGTAGACAACCAAATATTGGAAGTGTTGTTTTACAGAGGTAAGCAATGCCAAAATTTCCCCAAAGTCTAAAGCTGTTTCCCTCAATTTATTTCTTTAACAAGTGTTATGTACCGTGTATGCTTTTTTTTTGTTTTGTTTTTGTTTTTGTTTGTCTTTTTCTGGGACCGTAAATCGCCATTTATGCTTTTTGTAGTGATGTGGGAAAGAAGTGGTGAATTTTGCCCAAGTCATCACACAGTTTATAATTATCTTAATAACTCTTTTTACAACTTGAAGGCTAGGCCATGTATGTAAGAAGTCAAAAATAGACTAAGATTACACATCCGTCTCGGTGATTCTTGGGAACTTGCTTGGTGCTACCTGAGCCCTAAATGGAATCTACTCGAACAGTAACTCTAAATACTCAATAAATTCTGAGGTTGTCTGTCATGCATGAGCACTAGAAGAATTAAAGGTAAATGATACACAGTCCAGGTCTTACCCTCACTGTACCATGTTTTCATTCAGTAGAGAAATATTTATCAAGCACTTTCTACAATGTAATATGAGAAGACAGAGCTGTGTCTTGGAACTTATATTCTGATATGGCAGATAGGAAATAAATAGATACTAGAATTATTCTAAAACTTTGTGCCGGTTCTCACTGTTACCCTGCATGTTTAGTGTTCTCAAGGGTACTGAGCAGCTAACCTGGTACTCAAAGCCATGTCCAAAAGTTCTCTACCTACTTGTGAAATATTACCTCTTACTGCCCACCTCTGAGACTAAGTTAAATGGCTGACTGGGGTATGCCTTTTAGACCTTGCCACCCCTACCAAAATAATCCTTTCAACCTATCCCTTGAGAAGCGGTCTTCCAATCGACAGCCCTGTTTTACACGTCATCCTCACGCACCTGTCTCTGCTGGCTGTTGGTTTGTACTCCACTGTGTACTTAGATTCATGAGCTCCCTCCACTTCATCACCTGGTTGGTAATTCTTTGAGCATAGAGACCCACACATCTCTAACTTTTCGTGTTTACTTAGCATACCGACTTACACAGTTAGCTCTCAATTGACATTGCTTATGTTGAGTTGCACAATCTTTGCGTGAAGGACCACAACATAAAATCCCTGTTACCTCCTGTGCACCATCTGTTACAAAGGGAAAGGTGCACTTTAGAACCAATTAACGTAAGAGTTAGAGTAATAATAACCATTGTAGTAAGACCTCAGACTCAGTTCCTTCCCGCTTAGATCTGAACCCTGGAATCTTAGCACTTTCTGGCTTGCTTCTGAAATGAACTCCCACTCAGAACTGTCAAGATTTTGGAACTATTGAAGACTCCACAAATAACCTTAAAAGCAAAAAAACCTATTTTTCTATGTATCCTCTTCCCATACACATACTTCAGCCAAAATTTTATGATCAAAATATAAAACCAAACCTTTCCCCAGAGTTGAAAAGCATAGGACACTAAGGGCATCGCTGAATGAAACTCAGTATATTGACGATACAACAATGAAACAAGTACATGCATTAAACTCATATTTAACTCTGTCAACAGATGAACTGCCTAAGTTATATAGATAGCAATGCAGTATGCAAAAATTTATCAGTATGCAGGACAGTCCTATTTGCAGCTATGCAATATTAATTCTGCATCTAGGTCACATATACAAGTTACTGTGTAACATAACATATTCACACGGCATATTAGCCAGTACAAATTGTACACACACAGGATTGCATTTTTCATAATGAGTATTTCCATAGCTACACAATGTTATTCAAAACAAAGATGTAAAAACGTTGTTTGACAGGTGTGTGCAAGTCTACAATTACAGATAAAAGTGTTTCTAATTGTCTCTTAAAAGATCTGGTGAAACTACATAGCAGTAAAACTTAGGTTTCTTCTTTCTTTTTCTCTAACAAAGACACATTTAGGAAAAGTATTTCGGGATCATCATCAAGTGATTTTTAGGACAAAACTTGGGTCCCATTTCTATCAATAAAGCTTTCGTTATATTGGGAAAAATGGAAGCCCGTGACCCTCCCGCAGACCCCCGGGCTGGGAGGAATGCAGGGGTGCGCGCACAGGGGCACAGCCGGCCGCAGGGCGCGCGGCACACAAAGGATGCCCGCTCCGCTCCCACCGAGCGCTCCTCCCGCACCTACCGGCTCGCTGCCCCCGGTCCACGCCGCTCCTGAGCCCTACGGAGCGGTGCGCGGTCCCGACGCCGCCCGCTTAAGCTCCTCGCTGCGCTCCCGGAAAGCAGAATGCGCGTACTGTGTAGTGAGGGGTGCCTCGCCGCAGCTGTCTCCCCGAGGCCGGCGGAACCCCACCTCGGAACCGGGGGGAGCCCTGCCGTTCCAAGCTCTTTCACCCAGCAGCCGGCACCCGCGGGGCTGTGCGCGGAGGATGGGCACTAGGTCTCCATCTGGAGGCGAGTAGGCGCAGCTGCAGCGATTTTAGAGCGACTGTGGGTGGAACAAAAATGTCAGCAAATTCTTTGTTAAATAAGCACATCGGTTTTACTTACATATTCCTGAGCTTATAAAAAAAAAAAGAGAGAAAAAGAAGAAGAGGAAAATACACTTGGGAAAGCCCCCTCCTGTTGCCCGTGAATTTTTCTGTTCCTTTCATGTTTCACAATAAAGTGAAAAGTGTGGTCTCACTTATGTTCTCACAAAATGAGATTGCAAATTAATTTTTTTACTTTTTAGTAATTCATCTAAAAGGAAAATAATTAACACCAACTGCTATCAGAAGTTTCCAGGGTTTTGGTATTTAACTCCAAGGAAACTTTCCAAAAGGGAAATCTATGCCTCTGAGCAGACATAGGAGAATGCTAAGCATGCTCTGCTAGGGTGAAACACTACAAACCATATGCACGGATACGCTTACTTGGTTCCTTACCAGTGCGTTATACTGAGGTGGGTACGACAGCAAGAAAAGCAGGTTCAGCTGCAGCTCCTGCTCTGAGATGTTCATAGGAGTTTAACACTGCAACAAAAGCTCCTCAAATTAATTTCCCCCTAAATAGCTACACTTCTTGTTAAAGGGGCCAGTCTGGATACGTGGGTGGAGGGTAAGCTTAGTTGAATGCACTTCAAAGCTTGTCTGTGTGATAATGCATTCAGAAATTCCATCTGATTGGTGGGTACTTTTATTCCCTACAAACCAGAGTGAGTACGCGTTTTAACCGGTCGCCCATCATGCCCATGTCAATATGGGTCAAAACGTCCAGCTTTGCTTTTCACGTCAAGTTAACATTTCATGAGGAAACTATTCAATCAGAGCCTCAATTAAAACGTTTCTGTATTTTTCAAGGAAATTTTGGACCAGAGTTTGATTATATACCCTGTGCTGCCGGTTTGGAAAGTAGAAATTCTGAATCATGTCAATTTCAAATCATCATGTTCAGAATTTATAGCTGGATAAACATACACAAAATCTGCTTTATCAATATTTCATCTGAATGGTTTAGTTTCACGTGTGTGATAAATGAGCATACTGTTTTTTCTGAACACATGCTATTAAACATGTTCTAAGGCAAACTCATATTTTTCTTTTAAGTACAGAGAACATGTGTCCAACATTTAACCCATGATTTTTGTGAGTTTTAAAGCTTCTGCAAAACATATGTTCTGGTGGCCTGAAAAAGAAGGTTAAGTGTTCATGTCTCTGGACTGCTCGCACTGTGGAAAATGGAGACACGGTTGTTCAATACCGGACTCCTAAGCTGCAGGGCTTGTCTGTCGCAGGACTGTTACTGTTGCATTGAACTTCTTAGAAGTCAGGACTCTCAGACGTGCAGTCTAGAACTGCGCTTGAAAGTACAAGGAAGAAATAAATCAGAACCAAACACAGAACTGCCCAACATTTACAAAAATATTTACACAACTATTTAGATATGTCGTGCAAGTATATTAAAGAACAGATTTTCATACAAAACTGTTTTGGCCTTGCCTTAGTTACATTTTCTCATTGCTAAACCAAAATACTCAGCACCCAAATTTGAAGACGGAAAGTTTTATTTAGCTCACTGTTTGTAGAGGTTTCAGTTTGTAGTGGGCTGATTCCAAGGCAGGATGGCCTGGCAGACAGGCATTACAGAGGAGGAACACCTCACGGATGGCAGAAGGCAGAAGGCAGCACGCCACAAGCAACCTACTACAAGCAACTAGCAACAAGCCTCTGCGCGCCCCTTGTATTGTACCCAGCGCGTCCGCCCTTAGGGTGGAGAGCTCTCTCACACCTAACCGGAGCACCACCGGTCCCAGCATTGCACCATGAATCAGTCACACACTCTAGATCCAGCCACCTCTGAGAAAGCCCCACCTATGACTGCATGAGGCTTTGGGAGGACATTTAGACATTGGCTGGAACGGGCCTTAATTATTGCTTACTCCTCCACCTTTGAAAGAAATTATTGAAGAAATACAGTAGATTAGATATTTATGTCCACAAAGAGAAAAAAGGGATTCTAGTGAGAGGAGTAGGTATATGACCTCATAGCTAAAGAAATGGGTCTACGATAATCATAACCAAAGCCTGAAAATAACAGAAGCTGTTAGTGCAGAGGAGGCCCCTTTGTGGCCCAAGGAGGAAGAGAAGCATTAGAGTCTGGTACTGTGTCCCAAAAGAAGGCCTGGCTTTAGTCTTAGCACACGAAGAACAGAGCACATACAGTGAAAGAGCAAATCCTCAAAGAGCAAGATACTTAGGAAGCAGAGAGAATTATTTCCACTTCCATCAATCGGCATGTAAAACTCAAAGAAAGGGTAAAGGAACAAGTCAAGGAAAAATGTGAGACTATAAGAACCAAACTAATACGGGGACGGAAGGTCTGCCGTGGCTTTAACTCTGATAAAGGTGTGTACTAGATTTCCACAGAGAAGTAACAAATTACCGAGAACCTAGTGAGGTGAAACGAAGAACGTCTCTTATCGCTCAGTCCCCATCGGCCAGCACCCAGGCAGGGCGCAGATGAGCCCTCTGCCCGGCACCTCTCGGGCCACAGTCCAGGTGTCCGTTGGGCTGTTCTCTTACCTAGAGGCTCGGTGGGGAAGAATCTATCTCTAAATTCAGTCAAATTGTTACAAATTCATTTCCTTGGGGAGTAAAACTCATGAAGTCTCGTTCTTCAAGGCCAGCAGGAAACACGCTTTCGTTTCTGGAAGGGGACTCCTGCAGTCGTTCTTCTAAGGACATGGACCTGATTAGGTCAGGCCATGCAGGACAAGCTCTTTTGCATTTAACTGAAAAATCAAAAGATTTGGGCCCTCAATTACATCTGCAAAATCTCTGCACTTCTCCATACACTCTTGGGTATAAACAAGAATTAGCTTTCACACACACAAAAGAAGAGGTGTTCACGACAGTGTGCGATTCATTGCCAGTCAGCTTTGGTGTGGAAACAGGGTCTGAGTAAAGAGAGAGTGAAGTTTCCTGCCATTCCAAAGCAATGTGAAACGGTCTGAAAGAAGGAGGATTCCAGGGCACATGGCTGTCATCACATTGCAGCATAGACGTGGCTCTATTTATCGAAAGAGCGTTGTTAATGCATAGATGCATTGGTGATGAAAGGAGGACGAAAGAGATTAAAGGGGTCATGCAGTCAGGCGGGGACAAGCATGCGGTGGTACACGCGCTGATCCCAGGGGTAATGCCAGGCTACTGACCGCGGTGTGGGATGAGCAGGAGCACAGGTTCCCATGCTGCCAGCCTGAGTTCACGCCGCAGATGCCTTTGTGCTGTCTGGCGCCGAGGCTGAACGTCCTGCTCCTGCTCAGACATGTTCTCGGGCAGATCCACCTAATGGGAGGAAGGCCACAAAAAGTGCACACAGAGGTCAGCCCGAGATCTGTGCCTGCGTGGCCTCACCGGACATGGAAAGCAAGCTTGTCCAGCTAGAGTCTTTAGGAATTTGAATAACTTACAAGACAGAAGTTGCCAGGTGGGAAATTCTGCAGCTCATGGAGCAACGGTCAGCTGTGTGCCCGCCGACGCAGAGAGCTGTCCAGCAGAGGGAAAACGGTGCGATGCAGCAGGACGCAGAGCCTGGCGATGGCCTTCATCCATTCATTCCTCGGCTCACGTGGGTTCCGTTATTTACTGGCCACTCGCGGAAAAGCCAGGAGGACGCGACGAAACAAAGTGCCAGACTCGTGAAATTTATTCTTGTCTTTGGAGCTAGGCTGTGCAGAGGGACAGGCAAACTCTTTCTACATCGTTAAGTGTGCAAAGCTGTGCGAATAAAACAGAGCAAGTGAAAAAGCTCAAGACTAACGCGGTGCTGCTCCGTGAGACAGCAGGATCGGTGGATTGGAGCACACGCCTGCGGGCCGGAAGCGCAAACGCGGTGAGGGCCGCAGCTGCGACACAGCAGGCAGCTCTGAGAAGGGCTCTGCCGGCCGGTGAGCAGGGCTGAGAGGGGTGGCCGCACAGACGGGAGGGTGGGGCTGCGGCCCAGTGGCAGCCGCAAGCAAGATCTCGGGCCTTGTGGCCATGGGTGAGGACCTTTACTTCCAGAGACAAGAAGCCAGCACACGGCTGCTAGAAGACTGCGTCACACTTATGTTTCTAAGACTCCCTGTGGCCGCTGCGGAGGACAGACGGGACGTGAGGGAGGGCACGAGGCCACGCGGACCCTGAGATGGACAACGTGGCCTAATTTCCAGTTTCGCTTGAAGTCGGGCTGTTCCTACTTCAGCCTTTGATTTTCATGCATGACACTTTAAATTCTTTTTAAAAATGCTCTTTCCTTAAAGTAGATCGCTCAGGCTTCAACTATTTGTAGCATGAAAGTTAAACGTTCCAATGTAAGGGAATCCACTCCAGCTTGAGGAAGGATGGATACTACATTTCCTACATTCTGCTGGGCTCAGCCCACCTTGCCGAGTTGCGTACAATAGGTCCCTGCACGAATTAATATTTACAAAAACTCCAAAAAACGTAAGAATACTTACTGCTAGGATATTCTGGATTCTTATGCACTTTAGGATAAGAGCAAGAAGAAGAATTTTAAAAACACGTTATCTGTAGTAAGTGATAGAAAGTGCACACACACAGGATACCAATTTCAGCAGCTTGTTATATTGTTGAGTGGATGTTTTTGCAGGGTATTGATATAAGCCCATAGGAAAAAAGATAAGTTTAGGAACATTATCTGATCTTTTATGGTATGAGTTTCTTTTCAGCTCAATGAAAATTATCCAATATCAAAAAGCATATTTAAGATTCCCAGTTGTTTTCACATTTTGCTGATAGTTATTGTTCATTTTACATTAGAGTCTTTGAAACTAAGTATGATACCTCATTTTAGAGATAAAATAATTCAAATAGTACATACATAAATCCATTAATTTTGAAATTTTTATCCTTCTATCACATACATACAGAGACATATATTATGTGTATATGTAGACATATTTGGACAATTTTAATAGCATTCCAAGTTAACTATTACAGTATCAACTATAAAGCTTTTATTAATGAGGAGGGATTAGCAGACACTCTCTTTCTTAATAACATCAAACATTTCACCACTACTCTTTGAGTGGAAATATCTAGTTGAAGCATGAAGTAATAAAAATCCTTTTAGCTCAGATTATCCTTTGGAAATATTAAGAGTGCAACATAAAAAGCCATACTCAAATATAAGTACTGTTTATCTTTACAATTTTGGTGAAGTTTTCTAGGAGCTATTTTAAGATTTGGGGTGACAGAAATTGGTAGCATCATGAAATCCACATTATGTCAATAAATTTAATGAATGGCATCTTATTCAGGATACATATATTTATAAATGTTTGCTTGTTAATACTTAAAATATTTATTAAATTATAACATTTTGTTATAAACATTTTTCTTCACACACTAATTTTAAAAAATGCTACCATAGTGAACAAATAAAATTCATACCATTCATTTAGTAAAGAAGAGTATTCTATCCAATATGATACAAAATTTGCAACCCATATGGAGTCATATATTTATCATCAGATACCTACATATGATAAATATCAATTTCCATATATAGATAAGGGGATAACCATATAGGAGCTGTTAAAAACATAGAAATATGAAAGATAATTATGAAAGGCTATAAAAACTAAAACAGACTATACATTCCTAAAGCTTCTATGTCTGATTTATTTCACTAAACAAGAGATAAGATTAACAATAAGAAGGAAAATGAGCAAAGGAGATTTAAACGAGGAGAGAAGGAGGCAGACAGGAAGAGAATTTTAAAGATCAAGCTGTATTCTGTCTATGCACCCATTCTCCAAGATGATTGCATACTGCACGTACTGCAGACACGTAGTAACAAAGATGTACGCTGGAAGCTGGGCGTGGTGGCACACACCTGGAACCCTAGTACTCAGCAGGCAGAGGCAGGAGGATCACTGCAAGTTTGAGGCCTGCCTGGGCTACAAAGTGAATCTAGTTCAGGCTAAACTACACGGCAAGACCCTGTCTC
>NW_004955448.1:14853639-14858808 GCF_000276665.1 Chinchilla lanigera | reverse complement strand
CTAAACTAAGCTATATGTGAAAACCGCAGGAGAGCAATGGGAAAGATTAGCAAGGAATACTTCAGGGATTTTTTTGGGTTTGAGAGAAGCACTTTAGAATTGCTGATTTAATGAAATATATTCAGTGTTTCATAATATTCTTGTATACTTAAAAGGAAAGGCTATAACTCAGATTTCCATTACTTGTGCATTCTAATACATGCTGTATTAAAACCACTGTATTATCCTTATTGATAGGAAGAAATTTTTCATCAGATTTTTAAAAATTGAAATAAATCTCATTCATGGTGTCCAAAATTCAAAGACCATCTAAGACATCTGGCTGTAGGATTATGATCTCCAGGCCAGCCTGGGCTATATAACAAGAACCTGTCTCAAAAAATCAAAGTCAAATAAAATAATATTAAAAGAACTGGGGGTGTAGTTCATTGATAAAGCACCCTTAGGTTTGATGTCTGGTATCACAACAAAGAAAATCAAATATCACATAATTTTGGTTTATATCAATACTATTCCTTTATGATTTTGTAGCTGGTTTTAAAATTTATAGATTAAAAGGATGCATATAGATCTTTGAGAGTGATGTCAAAGAATTTCAGTAAAAATCAAAACATTTTAGAAATTTAGAATAACTCTCACACCCTGTAGGGCTTTGTAAAATTTTGTCACTCCAATACTTACCAGAATTCCACAGCTGCACAGCTTCATTTATCAGCTGACTCACTCTTCTATTCCTATCCACGATGCAGTGGATTGTGGAGCTTTCAGTGATACAACAGCCCGCAGAGTGCTGTAAGTTCCGCACTACTGTGCTTTGCCCTCCCAGGTCTTTGCATAAATATAGCCTATATATTCTATATACTCTTTATATGAACACATATTTAACTTGAATAAGTAGAAAATTCCTTAGCTTAGACTTTTAAACAAGCCCCAAAGGGTACAACTAAGACAAATTAAGGAAAAGCAAAGTTTTTTGTCACTTAAATTTGTCTAAATAAAATGGGTTGCCCTCAGGTGCGGTATGCTCCACATCAGAGGCGGTATTAAAGTGCAGCCTTGATACACACTGGTCAGGGGAGAACAGGGAGGTCTCACTATGAGATGATCACCAGCCATGCTGGTTGCTTCTCAAGTCCCTCTTAAACCAGAGATTATGTGATTCTACAGAGTTGTTCTCATTTTCATCTCTCGTGGTACCATAAAAATGTATTTATTTTCAAATAAAAAAATCTTCCTGGATCACTATACCTCAGATCCTTCACCTCATTCCAATACATACACACAATTACACCCCATATTATACCTATTTTTAAATTTCCTACTGCACTATTCCATAGTCACTGTGCTTCAACAAGTGAGTTTGGTTTATTTCTCCTCAGCTTGGCCTTTTAAGATTATTTCCCTTTCTTTGTAATTTTAATCTTAGCATATATAATTTATGAATGTCAGATAATTTTGTTAAGACATCATAATCTTCTGTGTTTAAGCCAGCATACAAATAAGTAAAAATTGAGAAACTTTGTACTGAACGAACTCTATCTTAAAGTAATTCAGAGATTAGTTTGAGATTAGGGCTCTGGTATACCTCAAAAATAAGCCAGCTCTTCATTTAGTGGGTGCCTGTCAAGCGCTCTGAAATGTAGGGAAACAGAATACAGCAGTATCGAGTTGAGTATCTTGTAACTCCATCCCCATATGTGTAGTGTGGTAGTTTAAGTGATATTACATCCATCACCTGACATTCTATGTTGACTCAATAAATAAGATGCTTTTGAGAAAAAGTGTTATCAATCAATTGCTTTATACTTTAACAGCATGACATAAAATATTTCAAAAGTTATTTCATCTAAGCTGGTTGTGGTAGCAAATACTTGGACTCCCAGCATTCTGTGAGGCTGATACCTGAGGGTCCTGATTTTTAGCCCCAGCCTAGGCAATTTAGTGACTTAGTGAGGCCCTGTCTTGAAATACAAAATAAAAACAAAGGCTGGAGATGTAGCTCAGTTCAAACACCCTGGGTTCAAGGTCCACTACAGGGAAAGAAATTCCATCATTGGAGGTGCAGGAAGACCGAAACAAACAAATATTTCCAACAACTGTGCAGACTCAATTGTTTAACTCTCTGAATTCTTTCACTAAATTCTAACACTCTTCAAACAGAAAATTGGAAACATGTTTTCATATTTTTATTCACTTAATTGTACATGTTGTATTTCCATGTTCTAAATTGCTATGGCTGTATTTTCGCTTGTTTCTGTAATAGTATACAAAAGTTAATTAAATGAGGGTGCAGTTATCTTTTGCTGCTCATCAAACGTGTAAAGTCTTGGTCTAAAAATTATTTAGGTTGCAAAAAGAAGAAAATGACATAGACTTAATGAGCACACGCTGGCTCCTTAAACCCAGATAAACAGGGTACGTAGAATGCCTTCGTGTGAGTGATGGAGGTAATCCCTGAGGACAACATTCAGAGTCTGGAACTTCCCCGGGTGACTATTCAACTTTAAAACAAGCAGTCCTCTAGCTTTAGTTCATTTAGTATAAAATATTTTAAGGAATTTATTTTATTCAAAACAGAGTGGTATATATGTGGTAGACAAGGAAAATAAGTAAACTGCATTCATTTTAATACTATAGTTCCCCTCTGGGAAATGATGGAACAACTAAAATGAAACTATTTGAAATATTCTAATTTCTTTGTAACTTGGAAATAAATGCCAATCAGTCGTATCAACCTTTTCTTTGCTAAACTGAAAATTATAGTATATGTTATTTTGTAGTTTCGATCATATATATCATATGTCATCAGTAAGAACATTTGTTTAATGAATGCTCTTTTTTGACATTATGAGCAGCATTTCATTAAATAAAACTATAGACATATAAATAAATGGCTTTGCAGAGAACACTAAAGTCACAACATAGAATAAAAGATCCAGCACAATCACTTACCCCACAATATTTTTATCTGAATCATTTGTACTTGAAGCACCCGCTCTCAGCATTAGAAACACACTCTAGTTCTTCACTCTTCCATAGCTGCCCAGGACCTTCAAGTACCATACAACATACACTCTGATGACTAATTAATATATTCAGAGTTCTGTCATCAACAAATAACCTTGAAAATCAAATGAAGTGAAAATAGTTCCCCAAAGTTAAAAATATTCAACTATTTTGGGGTGATGTTGCCTGATGTCTTTCAGGGTTACTATAATATCCTCCAGCCCTCGGGCTAAAGGGGCGTGTGTGTGGTTTCACACTTTCCCACACAGAATATGGTGTACCCGCGGATGGTTGGCCTAAAATTGAGCAACCACCTGAAAAGGACAAAAACATGTCCGTGACTCATCAGCACACTGGGGCTGATTGGTTTCATCTACATCTGACCAATCTGTTATGAGGATAAATCCCTCTGGTATTCACTGAGCATAACTCTTTAGAACCCCATTTTGGAGATGTAGTGAGTGAGATACTATGATGAACATTCTTCCCACATCTATGTTTCTCATATGTAAAATTCACATTAAAGATATTATTCTGAAATAAAATACTGAAGAGAGGGTTGGAATTCATGCCAAGTGAACTGAACTACTATTTTCTAAAGAATAGTGTTTGCTGTCATGGTGCCTTTGTCACATTCTAGGTCCCTGAAGATAATTAAGTAATCTTAATGATCTTGAAGAACACAGCATTTTGAAGAACAAATTGAAACATTATAAGTATGTTTCAATAATTTAATACATGCTATAAATATGTTTGCCCACACTTCATGCATATAACCAACAAGTTGTCATACTGACTTTCCCCACGAGTGTGAGTGTGTGTGTGTGTGTATGTGAGTGTGTGTATGTGTGTGTGTGTGTGTGTTTCAAAAAAGTCCACAGGCCCTGTTCCTTTCCACGGCCCACTCCACCCTGGCCTCTTTACAAAAGGACAATATAAAAAGTAGACTAGAGCATATTACATTTCTATAGTATTGACTAGTGGCATAAATTATACAGAAAACAGAAAACTAACGGAAAGAAATCCTATCTCCAGGTCTGTTTCTCAAAGGTTACATATAAATTAAAAAGAGAGAACTGTTTCTTTGCAAGAGGTGAGCTAGAGTTCCTTTGAAAGCTTTTAAAAATAGAGTCCAGCTCATTTGAGGTTTGCAGTTGTACATAGATACACAACTTCATTTGTCTTGGACAATTTACTGCATTCACTTCGGGAAGGAACAGGAGATAGGGAGCTGCTTTGCCCCAGATTACATCCTGTTCAGTTGGGAGTTAGTGCAACACTGCCTCTCCCAGCACAGTTGCTGATGAAAGGGATCTGTTGAAAAGCACTGCGTTGGTTTACACTGCAGACCGAACAGCGCGTTACAGGGCTGCGTTAACGTGGCTGCAGCAGGGGTAAGGGTCGCCTCCGTGATGTACCCACCTTCACACAGGTGCGATCACCGTTCCCGCGTCCTTACCTAACCTGTCACGAGAGGTAGCTAGCGTCTCTCCAGTAATGCCCCATCCCCTCTTCTCCGAGTTTTGCCCCCTCCCAGCGAGTGTAAATGGATGAGACGTGTGGACTGTCAAACCGTCGCCCATGCCTGCGAAGCCTGGGATTACTGCAAATCGCTTGGAATGGCTCCTCCGAGGAGGCGTGAGCGAGCGCCCACCGACGCCGCTCAGACGGTGCGAAGGCGAGCACGCCGCTCACCCCGCGCCGCCCCTGCCGGTCTGGGGCTGTCATTTTCCAAACAGCCACCTCCTTTGCAAAAGTTAAAAATCAGTCCAAAGGAGCAGAATGCTGACTTCCTGACGGGGTTCTCTGTGTAGAGCTGCCAGATTGTGACCGATAAAGAGGAGAGAGGGAGGGAGGGGAGACAGAGGCGGGGGAGAGAGGGGGAGAAGAGAGAGACGGAGGGGGGAGGGGAGAAAGAAGGGGGGGGACAGACAGAGAGAGACAGAGAGAGACAGAGAGAGAGACAGAGAGAAACAGGGAGAGGGAGGGGGAGGGAGAAAGAAGACGGGTGGGGGGACAGACAGAGAGAGACAGAGAGAGAGACAGAGACAGAGAGAGAGACAGAGACAGAGAGAGACAGAGACAAAGAGAGTCAGGGAGAGAGGGAGAGGGAGAGGTGGGAGAGAGGGGGAGAGGGACAGGGAGACGGAGAGGGCCACGGGA
>NW_004955448.1:14850895-14853128 GCF_000276665.1 Chinchilla lanigera | reverse complement strand
CGAGGGGCGCGGGGACCCCCGCCTGGCGCGCCGCGCTGGAGGGCTCGGGGACACCGCCAGCGCCTTGAACGTGGTTGTGGCTGCCGAACGGACCCGTCGCGCCCTCTGCTCGGCGACAGATTAGAAAGGGGCTTCAGCAGGCTCCGAGCGCTTCAGAGAGCGAGTGATGCAGCGTTTTAATGATTTGCTGTAGGGGAGATCGTTTTGCTTCCATATTGGAATATTTAATCTTAGATCTGGGGAGATTAGCGAGCTCCGGTACCCGGCGGGCGCTGGAGGAGGAGGTGGGCAGGGGCGCTCTGGGCAGAAAGCGCCCTGTCCTCTGCCCGGGCCAGCACGCGAGCGGGCGCTCCCAGCCAGGCGCACAGGGAATCGGCCCGGCCGCCACTCCCCAACTTTTGGAGCCCTGCCTCTCCTTCGGATGTGCAGTCTGGAGGGAAAGGGAAGGAAACCCGCCGAGCAGCCTTCAAAGCTGGGGCCAGACCCAGCGTGTAGGGGGATGGTCGTTCAGCCGAGCACGGAGGCTGCTTCCGAGAGGCCGTCTCCTGACGCCGGCGTGCACAGGGCAGTTCCCGGGCTGCTCAGACCATGGCCTGCCGTCAGCTCTGGGAAGCAGGCGCTGCATCTGCTCGCTGGGTACTGAAGGTGCCGGGCTGGGGGAGGGTGGGAGCTGTGTGTGGGGGTGGGGTGGAACTGCTCCGGTTTTGAGCTCAGGCGCCTGAGGTGGACTTTCTTCTGGGCTGAGACCTGTCGTGCGCTGGGTGGGTGCAGACTGCTAAGGGTGGAGAATGCGAGGGGCTCCGGCTAGCCTCCGGCGTAGCCCCTGATCACTGCCGTCATTCTGGGCTACCCGGGGACAGTGGACACTTGTGTGGCCATTGCATGTGCCAAGCAGCCTGCGAGCCTCCTATGGATGACTTTTTAAAATGTTTTGTCGAGTTAGGTGACTTCTGTTTTCTCGAGTGGTAAGAGATTTATACGTGAGCCTTGCTTTTCCTTCACACTGCTTTTGTAAAAAACACGCTGTAAGGGAAGGCGGCCTCTGCCTGCTAACTTTGAACCCTTGGCCAGTTGAGGGTGAGTTTAGCTCTTCAGAGCTGGAAGCCTCCCTTCCCCGGCCTGAGTGTTAGCGGCAGGACTGGTGTGCGTGCTGGGGAGGGGGAGGATGATCTCCTACAGCAGTTCCAGCTAACCTGGCCGCCACTGAGCTCTCCCCAGTTTGGCCGCTGAGCTGCATTTCCTCCCAGCAGGTAGGACTGTAGGACCGCCAGCTGAGCCGTTAAGAACTCCCTTTGGGGGGGTGGATGCTATGGTCTGTCTGGTGGCTTCTCCACATGGCAACACCTTCCTTCAGTCACCCCTAACCCAAGGAACAAAGAAAAGAGGGAGACATGAGAAGAAACAGAAAAGGAAAAGAAGCCCTGAAATCCAGCCCGCTGCTCCCAGCAGGCTTCCCCAGGCGGAAGAAAGGGAAGTGTTCTCGAGTTGGTGCTCAAGCGCCCGGCCCTTCTTCCGGAGCACTGGCTTGTCTGCTTTTCGGGTTTGTGTGTTTGTTTTTGTTTTTGTTTTTTTAAGGGTGGAAAACAGTCATGATTGTTGGATTCAGGGGAAATCGAAGGCTCTGAGTTGCAGTCCAAGCAAAGGATTCCTGGTGCAAAGGGATCGAAGCAAAATGCAGGAGAAACCCGGGCCAAGTCGCCCAGGGTGCTGAGCTTTTCTATCTGGGACACCCAGGCAGGTTCGGCTTTTCTCCTTCGGGGACCCGGATTTCTTCCTCTCTTCGGCTTTTTAACGCCTGTCGGTGCTGTGAAAGGGCAGTTCGGAAGGAGGAGGAGAGCGTTCACTTTGCAGGACGTCAGCACTAGGGAGAGCAGCTCTGGGAGCTGGGCAGACCTTCTCTGCGAGAAAAGGCAGAGGCGGAGAGCGGGGGAGACCATCTCTCCGCAGCGAAGGAATGCTGGAACCTTTCCCCCGTCTCTCCCGCTCTCTTTTTGTTTGCTGTTTTTCCAATTTGCCATCTTCACTGCTCCCTTACACACACACACACACACACACACACACACACGCACACACGCGCGCGCACACACACGCGCGCACGCGCACACGCCCGCGCACTCCGGGCTTCCCGGCGCTCGCTCCCGACCCCATGCTAAGCGCGTCCCCTGCTCGGAGCTCATTTTCGTGACGCGGAGAGCCGGATCCGGGGTTACAGCACACGTTCAAAAAAAAAAAA
>NW_004955448.1:14846975-14850740 GCF_000276665.1 Chinchilla lanigera | reverse complement strand
GCCCGCCGCCGCTGAGCCGGCCGGGCCGCTCGCTCTGCATCCCAAAGCAGCCCACCGAGGGGCGCATCGCATTCCCAGCACGTCGCGAGCTCGCCGCTTCCCCTGCAGCCCCTCCCCGCCCCCACCGCGTGCCGGCTCCGCGGGAGGAAGGGCGGGAGCCGAGCGCCGGAGTCCTTAAACTCCAGCTCCCCCCCAGTGCTCAGGGCTCACACACACAAATCTGCAAAATAGGTAAGTGCAAGGCATCCGGAGCCTGTCGTGCCTAAGCCGCAGGGCTGTGGACAACGGGGAAATATTTAAGGAACATTGAGGAAGGAAGAACTTCCATAGATTTTAATATTTGATAAGCCAGAGGGAAGACTAAGCGGTACTGCAATGTAGCCTCCTCTGCCTTCTTCCTCTTCTTCTTCTTTTTTTTTTCCACTTAATTGTTTCTGAAAATTGAGGATCGCACCCCTCAGGCAGATTTCTCTTTGCTTCTCTCGGTTTCTTTTTTTCCTTACAGCTGTGTTCATAACATGCAAGTTCACTGCAAAGATCATTTTTTCCCACTTTCCCTATAAATTATATCACTGTATTTCCAGCTAAGACATATATTCTTGGAGTGTATCTCAATGTGTGGGGAGAAAGTGCGTGTTTGAAACTCTGATTTATCTTCATTGATTGAAATCAGCCATTTGATTCTGATTGATACTCGAACGACGGAGGGAAGGCATTGTGATAAAGCTGTATTATCATTTATTTCTAAACAAATTGCCGTGAACTGATGAGGCCAGACACGGAGGGACGGCCATGGAGGGAAGCTTTGTGCTGTTAGAAGAGTGCACTGCAATCACATTTTCTGATTGGAAAGGAATCTTTCTTTCTGAAATGTATTTCGTGTGATAGATCATTTATCAGAAGCCAAGAACCGAGGCTTCCACCTTCCCTGGCCTTTCATCCCCACCTGTAATCAGCCACAAGCACTTCTAGCTTTTTAGGTGGCTCAGTTGATCTTGAAGGCAGAGAAATACATTCGGAACTAAGCTCTGCAAGTGTTTAAATTCAGACACTCCCAGGCTCAGCAACCTTTACTTGTCACTATATTTAGCTCTGAGGACTGCAGGGGCATGTTCTTTCTAAGGGCTAATCCTTCCTAAACACGTTAAATAGCCAAATGATAAAGCACGTAGAAGTTATTTCATTAAAGATGGTGTCAATAATCGGTTCTTGTGCAAAAGGGGCTGGAGGGTGTGGGAGGTTACTGACTGTATACTGTAATAAAGCATGTTGGATAGTTTCTTAAAAGAAACCTCAAGTTTTCTTGAGATGCCGGTATTTCATGCATCTCAGCACAGGACACTGGGCAGTGGGTTTGTACTTTATCATTCATAACTGCCTAATAACTTTAGGATATGTCATGTCTTTTTAATAGCAGAAATGTGTATTGGGAAGAGCAGTTTTTTCCATCTGAGAATAGGATTCACAATGGGCATCTCTAAGGCCAATACGAGTTTTAACAGCTGAGCGAGTGCAGTGGCTAGATTACTGCCGGTACTGGGGAATCTGCCTCCGCTTAAAAGGCCGCACAGCATTCCAGCCCTGCTGTCTTCTATGCGAGCGATGCAAGCTGCTTTTGTTCATGTGATGTGCCGTCGCCCAAGTATGGTTTGCTTCAAGAGACTGTCACTGCCTGCTTCAATATTCCAGAGTCTCCTAAGATTAAAATATAGGGCACCTTCTAAACATTAAGCATGTTACTCGCTTGCTCTGATTGTCAGTTTGATAATTGCTGAAGTCTTTTTATCGCTCTTAAATAGCCCCACATGTAGGAGTCAATTAAAATAGTACATGACTAAAAGCTAAAAATCTGCATCTTTATTTCTGTTGCAGTTTTGTAATCAACCACGAATGATGAAACCTTCCGTAGCTGAGGTGCTTCACAGAGGGAGGATGTTGTGGATAATTCTTCTAAGCACAATTGCTCTGGGATGGACTACCCCGATTCCCCTGATAGAGGACTCAGAGGAAATAGATGAGCCCTGCTTTGATCCATGCTACTGTGAAGTTAAAGAAAGCCTCTTTCATATACATTGTGACAGTAAAGGATTTACAAATATTAGTCAGATTACTGAATTTTGGTCAAGACCTTTTAAACTGTATCTGCAGAGGAATTCAATGAGGAAGTTATACACCAACAGTTTTCTACATTTGAATAATGCCGTGTCCATTAACCTTGGGAACAATGCTTTGCAGGACATTCAGATGGGAGCTTTCAATGGTCTTAAGATCTTAAAGAGGCTGTACCTCCACGAGAATAAGCTAGATGTCTTCAGAAACGACACCTTCCTTGGCCTGGAGAGTCTGGAATATCTGCAGGCAGATTACAATGTCATTAAGCGCATCGAGAGTGGGGCGTTTCGGAACCTGAGTAAACTGAGGGTTCTGATTTTGAACGATAACCTCATTCCCATGCTCCCCACCAACCTATTTAAGGCTGTCTCTCTAACTCACCTGGACTTACGTGGGAACAGGTTAAAGGTTCTTTTCTACCGAGGAATGCTGGATCACATAGGCAGAAGCCTGATGGAGCTCCAGCTGGAAGAGAACCCCTGGAACTGCACCTGTGACATCGTGCAGCTGAAGAGCTGGCTGGAGCGCATTCCTTACACCGCCCTGGTGGGGGACATCACCTGCGAGACGCCTTTCCACTTCCACGGGAAGGACCTGCGCGAGATCAGGAAGACGGAACTCTGCCCGTTGCTGTCTGACTCTGAGGTGGAGGCGAGCTTGGGGATCCCTCACCTGTCCTCAAGCAAAGAGAACGCATGGCCAACCAAACCTTCCTCCATGCTGTCCTCCGTCCACTTTACCGCTTCTTCCGTTGAATACAAGTCCTCCAATAAGCAGCCCAAGCCCACCAAGCAGCCCCGCACACCCAGGCCACCCTCCACGTCCCAAGCTTTGTATCCTGGACCGAATCAGCCTCCCGTCGCTCCTTACCAGACCAGACCCCCTATCCCCATCATCTGCCCTACCGGATGTACCTGCAATTTGCACATCAACGACCTTGGCTTGACTGTCAACTGCAAAGAGCGAGGATTTAATAACATTTCTGAACTTCTTCCAAGGCCGCTGAATGCCAAAAAACTGTACCTGAGTAGCAATCTGATTCAGAAAATATACCGCTCTGATTTCTGGAATTTTTCTTCTCTGGATCTCTTGCACCTGGGGAACAACCGCATTTCTTACGTCCAGGACGGGGCCTTCATCAACCTGCCCAACCTGAAGAGCCTGTTTCTCAACGGCAACGACATCGAGAGGCTCACCCCGGGCATGTTCCGCGGCCTGCAGAGTCTGCACTACCTGTACTTCGAGTTCAACGTCATCCGCGAGATCCAGCCCGCGGCCTTCAGCCTCATGCCCAACCTGAAGCTGCTGTTCCTCAACAACAACCTGCTGAGGACGCTGCCGACCGACGCCTTCGCGGGCACGTCGCTGGCCCGACTGAACCTGAGGAAGAACTACTTCCTGTACCTGCCCGTGGCCGGCGTGCTGGAGCACCTGAACGCCATCGTGCAGATCGACCTCAACGAGAACCCCTGGGACTGCACGTGCGACCTGGTGCCCTTCAAGCAGTGGATCGAGACCATCAGCTCGGTCAGCGTGGTGGGGGAGGTGCTGTGCGGGAGCCCCGAGAACCTCACGCACCGCGACGTGCGCTCCGTCGAGCTGGAGGCGCTGTGCCCCGAGCTGCTGCGCGCGGCCCCCGCGTCCCCGGCGCAG
>NW_004955448.1:14799730-14846069 GCF_000276665.1 Chinchilla lanigera | reverse complement strand
CCTCTCGCCGGGCCGGGCGGGGCCTACCCAGACCACGAATCTCTGAAGTGCCTTCGCAGACTTTTGCCAGCAAATGTTATCATTATTTTTTATACCGAAACTTGAGACTCTGACTGTGCCATGTCTAAGGTATCCTGAGGATCGTTGTACTGATCCTGATTAAGTGAAATCAAACGTGTCTTTATTTTCAGCAACTTTTCTCCTTTAAATGTAGTTCTGTTTGAGGGGGTGGCGTTTGCGGCTCCCCGTCTCTTCCCACCATGGCACAGTTTCTGTACATGTGTTAACGACGCAGTTTGCTGCATGCCTGAAACTGCAGGACGGGGCGGGAGGGGCGGGTCTTGCTCGAATGTTCTCAATCTCTTGTCTCTCACACACTCGTATATGCAAACCACAATCCTGCATACAGTTAGGTTCCTAAACCTGCAGTTGTCGCAGGCGCGCGCGCACACACACGCACGCTCGCGCGCACACACACACGCACACGCACACACACACGCACACGCACACACACACGCACACGCACACGCCATCCCTTGCAGCCCAATCCGCTTACTTCGGGTTTGACCCAGTCCCCTCCTCGCCATACCCTCACCTGCCCTTCCCTCTCGGTGTACAGTTCCGTGTCTCTGCCAGGGCCCTGGGAGAGGTCATATTCGAGGCTGGATCCTACCGTCGCGAAGGCCTGCTGGTTTAACAGGTGGAAACGCACTTAGGGAGAAGCACCCTCTGTGACGCTTCACCCTGATGCCAAGATTTTTTTGGAGAACATCTGCACTTTCTTATATATATATATAAAATATTAAAATAAAAAAGCAACTGGGTATATATCACTAACCGCTTTGTAGGAAGCACTTTTAATGTTTTCTCTCACACACAAAGATTCAAAAGAAATGTGCATATATTTATTCTGTAATTTCGGTGATTATAAATTGTAAAGGTAATGTTTAATCATTGTATAGTGATTATGCGTCTGGTATAGCTTTCCTAATAAAAAGATTTTGAAAATCATAATACATTATATATAGAGGATACAAAGCTTGAAACTTAAGCTTCAGCTATGCCATGCCTTTTGTGCTCCCATTTAAAAGTAATTATTTCTTTTACTTGTTATACAGAAAGCTAAATGATTAGCAAGTTGGATGCACTGTGATATTGATAAGTCGTAATCTATCTCCCCTACTCCATACCAGGGTGCAATCGGGACCTAACAATGTCTGAATTATAGTTCATTTCTTTTTCTTGGACTGAATTTCAAACTTAGCACCCCAGCAAGGCACTGTTTCTTAGGCATGATGCAACTGGAAGAAAATAAAGCAACTAGATTGCTAAGAAGTATAGGATCATTCAGACGAAGGCACTCAAGAACCCATGCATCTTAAGATAGTAAAGGACATAAACAAAATAGTGAAATTTCCACCTTAAAAAATGCACTAAAATTATATACACTAACACTCCACCCCCACCCCACGTAGGTGACACCGTCAGAATCAAGGGCTGTGAGGCCAGCTTGACAGTCGGAATACTATTATTTTTGAAAGTTGTCACTAATATTTAGCCACTGTTTCTGACAACCACTGACTGCAAAGGACCCCAGTAATGTTTGAACTTAAAACACAGAATGCTGGATGAGTGTTACTTTCTGTATGACACTGAAATGATCTGAAAAAATTAACTTGACAGTAGCATAAGTTATGTTCCATTTACCTGTGCGTGAAACCAAAGAAAATTGGATTTTAGGATGCCAGTATCTTGATAAAAAGAAACCTGTTTGAGGCAGGCAGGTATCGTGATAGGACAGTAGAGGGCAGCAGAGCTCCAGCGAGCCGCAGACTCGGTAGCTACAGGATTGCGTTTCCTCAAGCTGCTCTTAGGAGAAATTATCATTACGTGTTGAATGTAATTCATCAAAAGTCACTGATGCCTTACATCACATTTTTCCCACAGAAAGGAATAAGACCAGCGGTTTTTAAAGCTGGGTGGTAGATAAAGCATTAAGGCGCTGCATTAAACAAAAAAAAGGCCCTAAGAATATCTAGAAAGCGGAAACCCTTGATTAGTCATATATAACTATCTCATGGGAATGCATCAAAATTAAACACAAATATAACAACACAACTTTTCAGGGCTATCTTGCATTTGATATGCTGTACCTATAACTTTTACCCTCCATTATTTGAAGTAAATTTTAGAATTAATTTAGGAAAAAAAATCCATGGACATACTTTACTATCGCTTTATGGAAAATACTAAAATGAAGCTATTCTTATTCAAGAGAGTCAGGCCTACTATTAAATATCCTTTATCTTCTCTCTATCTTTGGCTCTTCTTTTATTTTTTTGAGACAGGGTTTTGTTATGTAGTTCAGGCTGGCCTTGAACTCGCTGTGTAGCTCCGGCTGGCTTCAAACTTACCATGATCCTCCTGCCTCAGCGACAAGCATGAGACTCCACGCTCAGCTACCTTCTTTTCATTTTTAACTTTCCCATAGATCGTCTATTTTCTAGCAGTCTCACTTTCCTCCCTTATAATCAGCTCTCTTCTTCACGGATTTTTTTTTAAGTTACAGAAAGCCTTGGGTTTTAAAACTCTAACCTAGAGATTTATCGTATTTCCATTCCTCTAAATCAAATATTTCAGTGAATAGTAGAAAGTATCTGTAAATCTCAAATGCTAATCTAGACATTTCTGATATTAATAATCACTTCTTTAGTAACCATGCACACATTCAAAACATTGCATATTTTACAAATCAGGTTGAAGTACAATCCCTAATGACCCTGGTGCTTTGACATTTAAAAATTAAAGCTCTATAAACCATATCAAATTATAATATCCCTGGTAATTATAATGTTTATTCTTTATTTATCAAACACAGAAATTAAGAATATCTTGTCTTATATACAAGTAGTAATTTCACTCTTGAATGAGGAATACATTTGTTTCCCTTGTGAAAACAAATTCGTATGAGAATAGACTTTTGTATTCACAATAACAATTCTTTGCTTCCATGGATTTGTCTACAACTTGGCTAAGCCACTTACCCTAAATTTGCATTAAAGTTACTTCTTTCAGTTTTAATTTGTAATGCCAGGTATATTTTCTGGTGTCATGGATATTAATATAGCTACAGATTAGAATCTGTTTTACATTTTTTCTGGGATAAAGTACTTTTTTTTAAAAAAAATAGATAATTCATTTCATAGCAATGGTCAGCTACTGAAGTAGACCGAGGTTTGACAGATATTTACTATTTTTCATTTTTATTTTTACTACTAATTATGTTAATAATATTCGGAAATAACAAACATTGTAATATCCTGTGAGCTATGCATTCTTAGTAGAAAATAATTGGGAATGAACTGCTAGTTTAATTCAGTAATAGTTTAAACATATATCATTCTATGGTATTATTTATGTGGGTGCTTTTATATTTTTATTTAAAAATATATATTATTTTATCTAATTCAAAATATTTTTAAAATAAGGGTGATGAATACCATATTTTAATAAAAATTCAGAGAGAGAATCACAAGGAAAATGTAATGGCTGAGTTTGAACAGTTTTTCGCTTTTTCCCCCCTTGTCCTCTTCCTCATTGGGGAATTTTCGGCCTAAGCTCTTGCTAGATGAAGAGAACCGCACTTGTGTCCCAGATTACGAAAACTCATAGTGTAGTCTTAGAAGAGAGAGACTTTTTAAATAACATTATAGCACATTATTTGATTCATTTACTGTAAATTCATTATTTGTACAAGCCTGTCCTTTGGCAAATGATCGTTTAAGCCAATACATGTTGCACTTTCGTCAAATGGCTGGGACAAAGGAAACATTAATGAAATGTTTTACAAAATATGAGACGTATGACTATGAAAGTTAAGATTATTGTGAGAGAAAACAGTCGTTAAAAGAACCCCACCTTCAGTGATTTGAGCTAATTTAATTTGAACTTAGACATTTATTATATATATTGAGCTCAAAATCTTCACCTATGAAAATTCAGGTGAACAGAACACAAATATTACTTCACCTTATAAGTGTTCTGTTTAACACATTGTAGATCTTTTAAAAGTAATAGGAGCAATAACACATGTGTAATCAGGCCATCATGTGTGTGTACATATATACATAGCACTACTATATATGTATATACTTTGTATATACATGTATATAGTTTATATATGTGGAATTATATGTAAATTATGCATTTTTCTTATATGTATAACAATTTTAGTTCTATGCACTTATTTTTCTTGCATCTGTCTAGCCACCGTCCAAGTGAAGCTGGAGGTGATAAGTCTTCATTTTGAAAATATTCACATGTAAAAAGTAAAACTGTAATTAATATTTCTGAATTTAAAAGATCTTTTATCTTCCATCTTGTTTCATTTTTTTATTTAAGTCCTAGGGGGCAAATCTCAGTCAAGTTGTGGTATATCTTAAGTTCAATCGTTACGGGAAAGGAACTAATTTCTTACAAGTATGCAACTTAAGTCAAATGAAAAACAAATGCTTCTTTTTTTTTGATTTTTCTACTTCTAGAATAAATTTTACAGGTGAAAACAATTTTAGTACCTTTATTAATGAGACAGTATCTTTGTGGCTTGCCTAGGCAGGCGGAGAAGCTGGTGTCCAGAAGGGCGAATGTGAGAGAGATAAAGAGTAGGTTTGAGACATTCGTCATCACAGTGCATTTCTTTCAACACGATCCCTTAATAATAGTGCTCATAGTAATGGAGGGCGGACAAATTTTAATGAGCTTAGATGGAAGCTACAGTGAAGAATTTTGCTATGAAGAAATCAGGTGTACATCAGCGCTGCTAGCTGTGGAGAGACAATGTTTTGGCCAGTTTAATTTTGATAACATCTTTTAATATCTATATCTATATATATATTCCTTTCTTTTGCATTTATAAGCATCATTTCCCAGTGAATTTATAATTCCAGTAGAAGATAATAACTTGCAGTATTCTTCACAGATAAAGAGAAAATAATGCTTATGGTATTCTGCACAGTACATTTATGATTTGATGCAACACTGACGTATCTTTAAATATTAAAACATAATTAACATTACAAAGAGAAGGCTTTCCTCATCACCACTTAGTGATAGTAAGGCCCAGCAGGACTACCTTCGTGAACAATCTTTTAGAACAGTCTGGCACTTACATAAGAGCAAGGTATTGACAGTTTGCCGCATATAAGTTGTATCACAACCAGTCAAGTTTTCGCTGACACAATGTGCTGATGAAAAGGCAGAAACAAACTCACGCTTTCTCTCAGCACAGTTCTAATGTCTGGCCGTGCAAGGCACGTTGCCTGCCTATTACACTCTACTATGAAATGGAAAAAGCTTTGCTGTCTTGACACTTCTTAGTTTGGGGATTTATTTGAAGGGACTCTAATGATGCTCGGGAGCTTTAAAATCTGCAGAAAACCTCCCTTACCGCGTGCGGATGCGAGCTGCTGCCTGACAGCGTGCTCGCATCTCCCTTCAGCCCCTGCCCTCTCCGGGGCTCCTCTCTCCGGGTCTCAGGCCCAGGTGCCCCCGCGACTTCGGCCCCCGCCCGAGCTCGGCTCAGGGCCACGCGGAGACCAGCGGTTGACGCGGGTCCTCACCCTCAGTTGCTCACCGCTCTACTTGAGCTGAGAAGATAATTCAGTTATTTCCTCCAATTTCAAATCATTTGTTAAGCCTGGGGAAAAATCAGGATTCAATAATAAAACGAAAAGCACTTGTGGAAATCAAAGAGAATCAACAACTATCATAAAAATATGGAACCTCCCTTTAAAATCTCACCGCTTTGCATCTCCACCTCTGAAAGGGCCTTGGTTACAGCATGTAAAATATCGGCTAACTTAAATTAAAATATCCATCTCCTTTTACTAGAATCTATACACTTTTCCCTTTTTCTGAGTAGCCACACAGTATTTTACCACTTAGAATTCTGGTGAGATGAATTACTTTTGAAGGTTAGCTTTTTAGTCTGAAGTAATTAATTTTATAATGAAAACCAGTTTGTCCCATATGTAAACCATTAACCATACTCTGTAACGCGGTAGGAAACCACATGCTCTATCTGAATGGAATATTTTATACGGAGTGCACAGGGTCAGGACTTTTTTCCCTACCCGTGCTCTCCTTTGTCAGCTTTAGATTTAAAATTTAAACGTTACTTGACGGTTCTCGGCCGTTTTACTTCTCTGGGTGGCAACAAAAGGAAGGCGGAAGCAGAAAATGTTAGTTCTAGGTGCGATGTAAGCAGTCCGTGGAAAAACCAACCCAGGAACCTCGCGCTTTCTCGTCATTAAACCTTAACAAGACGGACAACGGAAGGAGAAGCGGGGGATGAAACTCGCCTCCCTTTCTGAGGATCTTTTGTTCAAGGGTTAATGGGAAAAGTTTGAACTAGTTTTCCATATTAACTTTTTGACGTCCTTTATTTAGACGAGCTTGAGTCCCATAGTAGGTTCACTGAATGCTTCCACATGGCTCTAAGCCATTTCAGTTCCCAGCTATTATACTCACTGGACAGGTCAGAAAACGTTAAAAGTAGCTATAAAGAACTATAAAGTAAGTATAAATGAAAATTTCTAATGTGAAAACAAATCCCTAGGGATAATCTGAGTTTCCAGTGTAGGACATTTACCATAGCTCATGGTAACAGTCTGTAAAATGACTTGTCTGTTATTTTAGTTTTTAAATTAGTTTGTTTTCTGTATGAACAATAAATCCTTAGTTAATTTCTGGGCCACTTTAACATAACTTTGTTATGAGTCCCATACCAGAATTCATTTAAGTAATGTGACTAAGTTATTGTTTACTTAAGAACAAAATATTTGTTTCAAATGACTGTAATTTACCATATATTGTATTCTAGAGCCAGGATATTTAAGAGACATATAAGATTTTTGTTAGCTGCAAAAATCTTCCCCTATTTGTGTCCATGACAAGAATTTTAAGAGTATAAATCATATGGAAATTGGTTCCTGTGGTGGATCACAAAGTCCTCTCTATACATGTGCATAAGTGGTGCTGACATTGCTCATATGTATTACATATAATTTACATATATGATATCACTCACTAATCTCTTCATCAGATCAGTATAATTTACACAGCACATTATTGCATGGGCACCTTTTATAAGAGCTTTAAATTGAAAGTACAGAGGTAATAAAGATCTAGTGTAGAATATGGAACAGGTACAGAATCTAGGTGTTAAATGATCCAAATTTGAGTTGGACGATTATCTCTCATTAATCTAAAAATAAACAGTTCTGAGATGCTCCATTCATTTTTCCCACTTCCCTAAAAACAGTCACTCTTTGTGGACATCACCGTGTTCCAGTTTAGAAGAGAGAGGCTGGAGAAGTTTCCGAGGAGTTTTCCAGCGGCCTGTACTCCGCATAACCTGACCAAAGCGTGCCTTGCTTCAGCCTTAGCCTCCCTGTGAAGGCCCTCATAGAACAGTGGGAAGAAATGTCGCACACACGGGGAGAAAAAAATCCCCTGTGCTCAGCTGGGCAAAGGTGACTGCAGGGATTCTGACGACACCCTCATCAACCGCCACTTTCGACAATGACTGAGTTTTAGTGTTTTAGCCACAGCTAAGGGGATACTTCACCTTTCCGAAGATCCAATTCGTTCATGCCCTTTGTTTTGTGCAGTACTGTGGTGCTGTATTATTTTCTGAAAACAGACAACTCTCGTAAGCACTTGAGTTCAATTTTAAATTCTCATCATCCGGTACATCTTCACTGACACTGTAACTAAAATCTGATCATTTTCTCAAATACTAATACACAGCACGTATACTGGTTTAGGGGTGCTGTCATATTTTACCCTCAGTGTACTTTTCTTCATTTTTCCCTATCTGTGCCCAAAGGCTGGCTTTGAAATGATATTGTAAGTCTCTGAGCAGACTATCATCCAGGTCTTTATAGCTCAGTTTCTAGGACTATATTTCACACAGTTATGGGCAAGACATTTCTGATCAAATGTTTCAGCTTCACGGGTCCTACCTTGACCCTAGAAGAGTCACGTTATCACCTGTCTTTTCATTTACATAAAACAGAGCCTTGGTAACCACAGACAGTAGAGCAATACTTGTGGAATAAATGAATGAATGGTTTTAAAATACGTGTACCATACGCATTCGTATAAAAGCTGAGATTCCCTTGGGACACAGATGTGTGCAGGACAGATGGAAATGCCGTGCAGAGTGCGAAGTGTGACAACTGCTTTTCCCTTCCTTGAATTCCTTATTAGTGATGCACACAGTGGACTGAAGGAAATAAGACGGAGGAGACTGTGCGCCATTTCCTCTGGGAGAAACTGATGGAAGCGAAAGAAAACCAAAAGAAGAGGAGGAGCTGTGTACATGTACTTAGGTCTTCTTCAGTAGCAAGCGAAGTGTGGAAAGAAACAGCCAGAGGAACGCAGCTGGGGTTTTGGCCAAACTTTTGTTCCATTGTTTAAGTGTTTACAAATAAGAGCAATAGTAGGTTCTATTGATGTCTGCTGTGGTACAACTCCTGGGCCTCCTTCACAGGTCCTACTACTTTACTGAAGATGCTTCCAGGATGTTCATGAAGCCAGCAGGAAACAGAAGGAGGCAAATATGCCACTCCCAACAGAGAGATGAGCAGTTCAGTAAATTTGTATCTGCTCTGTACCACCCTCGAATATGCAAGAACTCACCTTCGGAGGGACAAGATACACCAGCACTTTCCCTCATTTCAGTTTCTGACCGTGCTATGGGAAAAATTAGAGTCTAATTAGATTATATAAAAGGATTAGATGGCTAATCATACAAGGGAAGAGATAAAATGCATTTCTTACTTACAAGAGCAAAATTTTACCATAGAGCTAATCACATTTTCACTAAGTAATGTGATTTTTTTTAAAAAAGAAAAAAACACGTGTTTTCCATTAAAATTTAAATCTTGAAATGCTATTATAATCAAACTTCCCTGTATTTTATTAAAGAATGTAATAATGAGAATTTAATTGGTAATTTTTCCCATGAAGAAAAATTGATGAAGATACAAAATCAAAACCAAACTTTTTTAAAAAATAAACTGTAGCCATTTATCTTCAGTAAAGCTATAGACATTTATATGAAATTTCAGAATGTCACTTGCATTTCTGGAAGCTTGGCACTGTAGCCTGCATTTTGCTTGTCTGCGAGGTTTGAATTTGTGTTGAACTTGCTGTTGGTATTATGTTTTCCTTCTCCTATTAGGGGAAAACGGTCCTAAGCTTTACATTCATATCTTTAAATATATTTGATTGTAATTTGATGATTTTAGAACTGTTGTGCAAAGTGGATTGCAGAATTTCAAGTCATTATCCGAGCAACCCAATGGCAGGTAGTTCAGTCAGATGAAAAGTAACATAAGGTACAACTTGTTAGTCAACACAATTAGGAATGTGCAGACAATACACTTTTCATATAAAGTAGGCTGCTATCACATTGAAATCTAAAAGTGTAGTCTTTTAGGATGATTTAATATACCAAGACTTTAAAGTATTTCAAAACAGAAGATGTAACATACATCCCATATTTTTGTTATTTCCATTAATAAAAATGTCATGATTATATAAAAGGTTAATGTGTAATTTACAAAGGTTTTGAACATTAGACATGAAATAAATTTCTTATTTTAACTCACTATAAAAATTAATAAACATTTTAACTTGAATTTTTTTTTTTTTGGTTTTTCTCCGGTACCGGGAACCGAACTCACGACCTTGCGCTTGCCAGGCAGGCACTTTTGCCGCTGAGCTAAATCCCCAGCCCCTAACTTGAATTTTTTTATCAAGTATGCATACTGATCATACTGATGGCAGATACGGTGATAAAAAATAGGTCCCACAGAAAGCTTTAACATGCTTTAAAAATGCTCACAAAATGTAAGTTGCATTTTAGCAGTAAAAATTGCTGACATAGGAAACACAAACAGTTTTTTGGCTGTTTATACTTGTAAAAATGCAAAACAATCAAAATTGTTTAAAATGGATGAGAATCTTTGGTCAATTTGGTACGTAGGTTCTGCTCTATGCATCAACATTAAATCATAAGCTCATGTTTTTATCTTAACAAACCAAAACAACAAAAACCAATGAGAACATAAAAAACAAAACTCAATAACTATGGCTTTGTAAGTGAGCATTATAGGGATTTAGATTTCCTGTGTCTTGCTGTTACCAGCTAAAGTGAAGAATAGTTATAAAAGAAGCTGGTGTAGCCATTAATCTCATCCTTCTGTCTGTGTTTTCCCACTGTGGTTTAACAAAAAGTAAAGTAAAAAAAATCCTATAGATACTCACAGATAATAGTGTCTACAGGTAATCACAGAGAGTAGTTCTTTTGTTTTGTTTTGTTTTTTTCTCCGGTACGGGGAACCGAACTCACGACCTTGCACTTGCCAGGCAGGCGCTTTTGCCGCTAGACTAAATCCCCAGCCCCTGGCAGAGAGTAGTTCTTACTCTACGCGTTCCCTACGCAAACAGGATGTAAGACATTGGAGTAATGAGGGTTAGGGTTAGGGTTAAATTTAGACTTGGGGTTAGGTTTCAAGTTAGAGCTCACCTTAAAATTAGGTTTAGGATTAGTGTTCTGTTACTGTTAGATTTAGGGTTAGGGTTCAGGTCAAGGCTCACAAAAGACAGAAGCCAGGGTACTAGGCACGCTAGCAAGCGCCCCACCCCTGAGCTATATACTCAGCCCTGCACTGATAGTAAAATAGGTCCTTCTAGGAAAATACAGCTTGAAAAGTCCTCAAACAGTCTTTAAAAAAAATATTTTTGGTTCTTTTACTAGCTAGATTACTGCATGGGAATAAACTTTACTTTCTAATTTTTTTTTTTCTTTTTTTTTTGTTTGGTTTTTTTCCCAGTACTGGGGATCAAACTCATGACTTTGCACTTGCCGGGCAGGCATACTGCCACTGAGCTAAATCCCCAGCCCAAGAATAAACTCTAGAAAAATGTGTTCATGATCCAACTATTACTGCTTTCTAAGGAAGGGATGCAGAAGCCCCTCTTCAGAAATTGGGAACTCTTGTTGATAATTTGCCTTTTGAAGGTTGAGTTCTGTAAGGCATCACAGAGAAAGCAATTGTGACTATCATAATTACTTTGCAGAAAGACCTTTTGTCTGACCGATAAAATCTCAAGATACTACACTATCTTGAACAATTTTGAGTGTATTACAGGTAAAGGCATAAAAGTCCCATAGTAGATCCTCCATCTATCAGTTTATTTGATATTTAAAGAGATTTATGACTGAAATAGATCCCCGAGAAAACTTAATTGTAACAAAAGAGCCAGGTGTGGTGGCACAGGCTTGTGTTATCGGCACTTGGGAGGCTGAGGCAGGAGGATCGCTGCAAGTTCAAGGCCAGCCTGGGCTACATAGTGAGTTCAAGACCAGGCTGAACTACTGCAGAGTAGTACACAGAAGTACTACATAGTCTCAGAAAAACCCAAACCAAACAAAAAACCTTAATACAATAAGTCAAATCAAAAAAGAAAATTGTTGATTCCTCCATGCCCGTGCCTTAGCCAACGACAGTAGGATCTATCCACGCAGTATGTTATTTTCAAAGAGTGGGTAGTGGGGAAGAAGGTATGGTGAAATGCTGTTCAACAGTCTTGATGAATGTGATCAGGCATGATGTGCTTCTATTCTCTCAAAGTTTTTGTCTGCACCATGCACCTCTGTTTCTTCACAATAAGACATCATGGTTCTCCTGCTCATTTTAAATGTTTTACTTTCAAATCAATTGCACATGAAAATTGCACACTTCCATATGACTGCACACGATGGCATCTGGTACAGGTAGGCCAGTGGAGTGCCCTCCCCAGCTCGACCCCATGTAGATATTTGAATGAAAAAATTGTAACACTAAGTAAGTCTCTGTGCGATTGTTGGGAGTTCTTCTGATAAGAACTCAGAAGAATATTTGAATACAGAACACTAAATTTTCTTCTAGAATTTTACATGTTAGAAACAGATATAGACACTGAATAACTGAATAACTAAATTAGATTATTGATTGTCTCCATGCATCCATGAATGTACTAAAACAGTTTAAAGACACTTCTAAGTACCAATTCCAAAAATGAACAAGGTTCTCTTTCCTTTTTTTTTTTTTTTTTTTTATCCATTTTAGGAAGAGTTTCCACTGGATTGTAATTCAACTGTTACAGCTGTGAGTATGTAAATGTAGGGAATCTTTGTGTGTTCACATTTTCCAAACAGTTTTCATTAAAATGACTGCTGAATACTGGGCAAAAGTAATGACATTCCACATGTACTCAGGCTCACATTTAAGGTCATGGATTTCTTGGGGTTTCAAGTCAGACCAAATGGAAATGCCAATACCAAATGCAAACCGTGGAGAGGAGACACTGGCTTCTAATCAGTGCTGAATCCATCAAATGAGGACCTAAAAGTGAGCTTAAAATATTCTGAGCCAGATCGGAGCTGGGTAAGATTCTCCATCCAGCCATTAGTATCTACATTATGTTGGATAAGTTGTTTTAATTTTCGATACGTTAACCTGCGTAAGCTACGCGGTCAGATTTCTGTCCTGAAAGATCGCTGAGTGTGCTGTGGAGAACGGACTGAAGCGCTGGGGCGGCACCAATTAAACAGGCTGATGTGTTAATTCTTGCTGGTTGTGATTTAGAGCTTTAGCACGATGGCACACGCGGTGGAAAGTTCCCCGTATGTTCCTCAGCCAGGCGTCCGTGATTGCAACAACTTGTATAAAATTGATACACATGAAAACTGAGAAAGTATCTTAGGCACAATACTACTGGTGAAATCATGGGATTTATTTACATTATAACAATTTTTTTCTCACTAATATTTTTTTTTTCTGTTTTAGGAGCCAATGCAGAATATCATATTCTGTTAATACAGTCCATTATATATATATATATATATATATAATTTATTTATTTATTCTTATTTGTTGTTAATTCCAGCCTGAAAATAGTGGTGGTCTGCACTAGAGTAATACCACTGAAGATGTGAGGAAGCAGATGTGGAACATATTTTGAAGCTAGAAACAATGACCTAGCTTACTGAAGAGATGACAGTCAAAAAGCATGAGAAAAATAACTTGCATTTTTACCTCAAAAACTTGAGTGGCTTGTGATAGGATTTGTTCAGTCAACGAGACTTCAAAATGATACGAAAGAGTATTTTAAAAGAATCTTGAGTTTCATTTTAGTTGAAAATGAGATTAGTAAGGCAAATTGAGACCATCATGAGACCCCAAAAGATAAATATTTTAAATTTTTTTCCATGTAGAGGAAAGATGATAAAACCTTAGGACATCAAAATTCTTGTCAGTGGAAAAATCTATTCCAAGATAGTAACAGAATTTTAATATCAACAATCTTTGGGCAACAATAGTATCCAATGTTCAGTTCACTCCCAACCATAATACTCTTTAGAATAATAATAGACATATTAAAGGTGAAAATGTGAATTTAAGAGTCACTTCTGATTTTGATAGAAATGTTATTACTAGATACTTACTCTGAAAAAATGCCCAGGGATCCTGTGAATTGTGATTTATGAAGTGCCTTACCTCCTGTGTGTATCTAAAACTAATACTTTTGTATGAGAGGGAATAAGAAGACTAAAATACTAAAAGTTACTCTCTACGCAGGATAAGGTAAAATATTTTAGATTCTGGGATATGTTTTATTCAGAGGAAATTAACAGAAGTTAATTTTAGTTGAGCTAAAAAAATAAGTGTAGGATTTGTAGGATAAGAAAGAGTTGTATCTATTCATAATGCCATAGGGAATTTTCTCAGTATTATACATAACCAAATGAAGCAAACTTTGTCAACTGCATGACTATATAAGCACCAGCATGTACATAGTCTTTCTGTCAATGACAAGCTATTCAGAGTAGAGTTGTGTTCTATGGTGGATTCAGTCCATAGCTTCTGTAATTCTCAAAGAAGAATAATAAGGCAATTTAAGTGTGATGTTAGACTGCTGGGCATGGGGGCCCATGCCTGTAATCCCAACCCCTGGGAGGCTGAGACAGGAGGATTGTCATGAGTTTAAGGCAAGCTTGAGCTACATATTCAGTTCAAGGCCAACCTGAACTGCATAGCAAGATCCTATTTCAAAAAACAAAACGAACAAAAAGAGTGTGACACGGAATGCAAAACCAGAAAGGGAATTATCTACATGTTAATTCAATAAAACTTGAGCAGAGCGTGATGGTGCATGCTCATCATCCCAGCTACCCGGGAAGCTGAGGAGAAATGACTGTTTAAACCCAGCAGTGTGAGACTAACCTGAGCAATGCAGCAAGATACCCATCTTAAATATATGCCCCCAAAATATTGTGTTATTTTACCATTAATGAAGTGGAAAGGGAATACGTGTACGCTGATAAAAGGAAATAAAACAAATGAGAAAAATTGCCTTTGAATTATAAAAAAATCTGTTCATATTTTCCAAGTTCTGGCATTGCTGGGCGTAATAAACTTCACTTAGAATGACCTAACTGAGCACACACAGGTCCTAAAATTCAAGAGCTTTCAACACATTGCTAGTAAGTGCTACTGAAAATAATGAGCCGATCTGACTTAGACTTTTATCTATCTATCGTCTATCTATCTATCTATCTATCTATCTATCTATCTATCTATCTATGTATCTATGTATCTATGTATGTACATATCTATGTATCTATCTATCATCTATCTAGCATCTATGTATCTATCATCTTTATCTGTTTATGGCTTGTATCTAGATGTCCCCCCAAAGCCTTGTGCAGTCATAGCTGGAGCTTTTAGGAGGTGGCTAGATCTCAGGTTTGTGCTGCCGGGACTGAATTACAGTGTAATGCTAGGATTCAGGGTGTGAGTGCTACCTACCCTAAGGGCAGGTAGCCTGGGTAAGAAATAAGGGCCAGAAAGAGCTACCTCACGGTTTGTCATTTATTGCTTATTGCTTCTGCTGTTTGTCTTCTGCTCTGTGATGCCTCTCTGCCATGTGCCACCATGACTTGGAGCCAACCAATTATGGTCTGAAACTTCAACAAACAGATTCCTGTAGCCTACAGCCATCAGCACACCTTCCTTGGGCCTGAGCCCACGTGGGAGCAGCTAGATGGAGCTGTCAGCAGCTGTGAGTTCTGAGCTCAGCTGTCTCCTCTCCTGGTCAGTCGGTCTCTCGTGCATGAGATGACGGAGGCCTCTGCCCTCACTACCAGCTAGTGCAGTCCTGCACGTCTGCTGCATCAGTCTTGGAGGCCTCTGGGGTCACCAGCAGTCACCGTGTGCCTGCAGGTTTGAACCGCTCTTCTTGCGCAGTGATTCCTGTCTCAAGGAGAAGGTGTCTCCAGCTACCTGCTTCTTCTTTGTTGAAATTTCTCTCTTCAGACACTCTGTGGGCTTCAGTTCATGCCTCAGGTCCTTCCTGGGTCCAGAGGACCCAATTCCCTCCTTCTCATCTTCTCCACATAGTTATATTCCATTGTCTGGATGGTGATGCTCAGAGAGGCTCTTTCTCTGCTGCTTATAACTCCACAGTCTTTGTCTTCCCCCTCAATATTTATTTTTTATGTCTCATGAGGTATCCAGTCAGCCTTGAGTAAGGACTTCTGAGATGCTGAAGAACACGGACGCTCTGAGGCCTCAGCTTCTTGTTCACAGTTCATTGTTTTTTGCCTTAACCTTGAATCAGCTATTAAATATATGGAATAGCAAAGTCTGGGAACTATTTAAAGGAAAAGATTAACCACAGTTTTTTTCATTTAGAAGTCTGTTGTCTAGAGAATCACTGAAAGACATAGTTATAGTTCAGACATTTGCCACATTTTAAGAAGATATCCGAATTTAGAAAGATGCTTATGTGTTCACACAACTCTATGTGAAATTGTTAAGCACTCCTTTTGCAAGAAGAAGCGCCTCACGTCACTATGGTTCAAAATAATCACCATGGCACACTTAGCGGGAACAAGGTCAAGCTCCCTTGTACTCAGCTGTGTTACCGTGCTCGTCTCTTTACACTGGTTCATGATCGTGTCCATGCAATCCTTCGGCCGTGTGTAGGACGTTTCCTGCCTTCACTTCTATGAATCTTGGCTGAAACTGTGGTGGTCATGCTGCTGGAGGTCAGTTCTTCCAGAACACTCTACTCTACCCTACATGCTATGAACTCAATAAACAGCACATCTAGGGAGTCAGCAGTATCCAGCCCTTTAGAAAATGTCATGTAAAACTCTTATTCTTCATGTAAAGCTAGTAAGTGTAAGGCACCCACTTTATAAAGGAAAACCTTAATCATTTTCAGAAAAACTAGTGCAGTTATTTCTGTTGAGAAATATATTATACAATCACATTTGGTCACAATAGTTTAGGTGCTTTGTCAGAGATCTCCTACAAGAATAGGATACCCTGTTGATCCTGTCCTACTTAGATCTATTTCTGGATTTCTTTTCACTCCATTTCTGAGACATTAGAATTTCACCCCGAACTCTAGCAATACTAGTTTTAACCACAATCATTCTAACTCAGTATCCAAAACATTTTTCCACAGCAGCATATATGAGCAATGAAGAAGGTAAATCTGATCAGTGTTTTCCTTGCTTAAAAACTCAACAATAATTGATGTCCTCTTAGAAACTCCAAACCCTTCAATATAGATAGGAGTCGACCACGTGACCTCAACCTCTCACTAAGCTCCAGCAAAATCTGCCTTCTTTCTTTTTAAAATTGTTATGGTTCTTGTTTAGAAAAAGTTACTCTGGGTTTAAGTGTCTCATTCTCCTAAGTATCTGAGACTACAGGAGTGCAACACCGCACCCCACTTGCTTTATGTTAACTATTTAAAATCTGCAAGTGATTCCTCAGCTAAGGATCTTGCTCCATGCTCCTATGCCAAAAAACATCTTCCTCTAATACGATCAGGGTTCTGTCTATCCAGCTTTCAAATTGTAGCTTTAAAATACTTCCACAGGGAAACCGCCTCTAACTTCTCTTACAAAGCGGGACGGTCTGTGCTTCAGTCACATAAAACACCTTTAATTTTTTTCTTCAGAGAAATGAAAATATCTGTAAGTAGGCGTGGGTATGATTGTCTTTTCAAAATATGACTCCACCATTAAATTGCAAGTTCATTGAGGACAGACATGATGTTTGCCTTGCTCATCTCATGATTTTAATAATTTTATCAGAGTTCAGCACATGATCTATGCCTAATGAATATTTTGGAATGAATTACTCAATGAAGAAATAAAAGCTAAAACCTAACCAAGTGTGCTGTAACCACTGCAAGAGAGTGGTTACACATTAAAACAAGTGTCTGGCCTAAGGAAATCAGTGAACAAGAGCATCTCCCCACATCGCCAACACTGCGTCAGGGGTGGGTGCCTCGAAGACGCGTCACGGTCAAGTATCCTGCTATGAACCGGAATAAGGTACCCACTGAAGCCGTCTAGCTCTTCCTCTCGCTTTGGCTCTGTGTTCACCAACTAATAATCTCTGTCCACTTTTTATTTCCTTCTTATTTTTTCAGAGAAAAAAATGACTGAATTTAATGTAATGATTCTGACCCCTGACACAGATTTCACTGTAAAATATTTAGAGTTTGGTTTGTATATCGGTCCTTTATTATTTTTGTTAATATGAGCCAATTTGATAAGTGTAAATACTTCATTCTGGTGCACAGAACAGGCAGTAGTTCAGAAGACAAGATATTAAAGAAAGCAGTAAAAGCTGTGGTAAAATTTAACCTGATATGGGTAGAAATCTCAGTTCTAGTAAAATTCAAAGGAAAGATGTGTAGAAAGAAGTTCGAATACACCAAGCACAAACTAGTGTGAAGACAAGGTACGGAGCTAAGAATTTAGCAGCCAAACCCTGTAAATGAGGAGGAGGTTGAGTAGTGCGCGACAGGGGCCTGTGGAAACCCTCTGCAGCTGTGCTGTCACGCGTGGCGATGGACAGCGGCAGTGACGCACTGCGGCTGCTGAGCCTGCGCGTGGAGCGTAGCAAGCCTTCGTGACACAGAGGTCTGACATAGCGAAGCATCAGAGCACATCTGGAAGCAGGGCCGCCTGTGCGACACAGTTTTCTGTCACTGCAACAGAAAACCTTTGAGATAATCAACTTACTTAAAAAAAAATTTGTGTGGCTGCCAGTTTTGCAGGCTCCAGTTCATGCTTTTGGGGCTGTGGAGAGACAACCCCTGAAGGCAGGAGCATGAGGTGCACAAGCGCTCCGCATGTCCACAGCTACCAACATGGAGACCGAGGAGGCAGTCAGCGCCCACAGGCCCTTGCAAGGAACGCTCCGATGAGCTAAGAGGCTCTCATCTCCGACGGGTTCCATAACTTCCCTAAACCTTCAAGACAAGGGTCTTTTGGGGTCATTCAGAAGCCAAATCTTAGTACCACCTGTTGTCCTGGACAGGACATCTGTTTTAAAAACTGACTATATATATAATTTTTTTTCTTTTTCTTTTCTTTTTTTTTCCCCTTTAAGGGGAAGAAGGGCTAGTAAAAAAAACACTTTTTTTTTGGAACTGGCAATCAAACTCAGGAGCATGTGCTTACCAGGCAGGCGCTGTGCTGCTGAGCTATATCCTCATCCAGGAAAACACTTTTATCTAAAGTATACCCTACATATTTATACGAAGTTGGGATATCTGTGGAAGGATGGATTTTCAAGATTCATTTTTGATTGGAGCCCTGTGTCAAGCCCATGGACATACCAGCTTGCTTTTTGGAATGACAGGATTGATATGGAATATACACATCTTATAGCATTTCTTTAAGCAATGGCTTAGCGATGAGTGCTTAAACAGTCTCAGAAGTGAGAAGAGAGTCTGGAAGATGAGACAAAAAAGACTATTAGGGGCTGGGGATATAGCTCAGTGGCCTAAGCACCTGTCTGGCAAGCACAAGGTCCTGAGTTCGATTCCTGGTACCCCCCCCCACAAAAAAAATGAGGATCATTGTGAGTTTGAGACCAGCCTGGGCTACAAAGTGAGCTCAAGGCCAGCCTGCACTGCAGAGTGAGACCCTGTCTCAAAAAGACAACAGAAAAGACTATTAACCTGTATAAGACTGTATGTTGCAGTCTCATCAGATGAAAGGCTTTGCAGAAGAGGCTGTGTGCCTATCTATCCCTCTCCTACTTTTGATAGTGTGTACTCAGAACCTTCATATCGGTAGAAGTAATAAAAATATTATAAACTTGAATAATAGCCCTAGAAAGTTACACTATGGTGGGATAATTTATCTCTACTGGACATAAAAATAATTCATGGTTGCTTTGACCACAACAAAGAATATGGGACTATAAAATCAGAGGTTTTTTCTTCTTCTTTTTTTCCTCAGGGTCACATCTTTCTGAATTTCATCACAAATTGTTCCCTTTGAAGTTACCTCCTGAGAATTTGGACCTAAAAAAATCTGTGGAAAGTTTTTCCAGAAGACTTAGTGCTGAAATGAGCTCTAACTGAAAGTGCTATCAAATGGTATACATAACATCAGCCACGTGATTAAAAGTAAATGCCTTGTGTTAGTGGCGTTCATCAGTGTGCTGAATACCTAGACATAACCTATGGGTATAGTTTACTGTCTTCAATGTTTTTGTCAGTTTACTCATGCTATTCTCAACTCCTGAGGTATAAGCAGGAGCTTGGCCCTTCTCTAGGAGAGCCTGTTGGCCCTCACTGTTGGTGCTGTTGCTGCTGATATTGGAATAAATGGATCTTCAAATAGTTGCCTCTGTCTCAATTTTAGGATCCACCTGCCAGAGGACTGCATCCTCTGAGAATGCAGCAAAGGGAAAAGACTGAGGAGAGGGTTCCAGGCAAGGAGGAGGAGCAGAGGCTGAGGAGACTGAGATAGTATTTTCTATTTAAGTAACCAAGAAAGCACCATATTCTGTTTTAGTTAGGTAAGGTTTACACTGAATTAAGGTGTGAGAGAATGGGAGAGTAGGACAATGAATTCTGCTATACCAGGTAAAAGAACAGTTTCCTCTAGTGCGTTTGGGGGAAGTTAGATTAAATTGCAAACAGGAAATGGGTACCAGACAAAAAGTGAAAGAGCACAAAGAACTTTAAGGTGCACAGAAAGATGATTACAGCTGAACTTCAGCGTGCTTTCCATTTTAAGCTGTATGTATTTTAACTCTGTGTGAATGAAAGAGCAATAATATGCATCCCGGCGTACCCCCACCCCACCCTACTGTGATCTGTGCTGGAGTGAGATAGACTAAATACCTCCTTGAAAATATGTTACTTAAACGTAACGCACTTGTTTTCATTTCAGGGAGCAGAAATTGACATTTCTTTTAGTCTTGAGTAGACCTAAAAATGTTAATTCATTAAAATTAGCACTAAGATTACTTAAGAGCCATTTAATTGAGCCAATAAGACTGTAGTGGCTCTTTAACCTTCTAGTGGTATCTACTGAGATTTTAAAAACTGGGAAAATTAACTTTGACAGCATAAAAGGTGTTTGCGTTGTTTGGTACCCAAGAACAGAAGTGAAAGTGTAGTAGGTAAGAAGGAAGCGCTAATGCTATAAACACCGGCGCTTAGCCTCAAGGAAATCAGTTCTTTCATGCCCAAGACCAATGAAACTGCAAAGCACACTGTCACTAACTGTGCACAGCAGACACATGTCTGTGCTACAGGAGGAGGACATGTTCCCAGGATAATCTGTGGAAATTTCATGGAGGACTGTATAAAAGACAGCATAAGGGTTGGAGTTATTGGTTTAGTCTTCTGCTTATATACTTGCAAAACGTCACGTGAAACACATACGCAAATATGTAATTGTCACTACTGTTTTTTTTATTCTCAAGTTAAAAAATCCAGCTGGCATGATTTTTAGGCATATGGCCTATCATGCCAGATTATCTGCGTTCAAATTTATTTCAACAATTTCTCTGAGATATTTGGGCAGGGGATTGTAACAGGGATCATAGTAAACGTAAGCTCATAGTAATCCTATAATTACTAAACTAATCAACTTAATACAATAAAATATGCTTACATGTTTACAACAGTAATTATTAAGTAATTAATAATTATTAAGCACTGTAATCATTAAGTCATATATGTTTCAAATGTTGGTACTATGATTTTAACTAGGGATAGATATCAAGGGTGTATACCATTGTGATGATTTATGACTGCTGATACTGACCTTGACCATTGGCTGAAATAGTGTTGGTCAGCTTACTTCTGTTGAGTACCCCACCACACACCCATATACTGTACATCAGCAGGGGACATATAGTTAAATTTAAGTTTCTAATAAGATATATGACGTGTAAAGCTAAAGGGATACAATGTTCACATGTAAGTAAGAACTTGTTCTCAGAATATACTGTTCAGGTCTAAGAACTCCTTTTAATGCATGCATATAAAAGAATAAAGAATGCATTCTTTTAATCAGGAGAGATCACGTTGCAAGACTGTTAACTAAACATTCAAACCTTTGTGTCTTTTTTCATAAATAATTCATTGTAACTTGGGGAAAAACCTTAAGCTTTAGATATCAACTGATTATTTTCTAGAGATGAATATTGCCTCCAGTTGCTTCTAGTGAAAACTAATTTAGGAGACAAGTAAAATGTATGGAATTGGTTTAACAGTTCCACACAATTCCACGCAACTCATCGGTTTTCACACAACATTAATTATTTTGCTAGAGAATGAGTGGATTGCTTTATGATCTCATAGAGAAGAATTTCTGAACTACAGCATGGAACCTACTGTTGGACATCGTAACTAACTGTGCTGGTGTAGGCTTGGAAGGAATGGGGGCATGTAATTACTTTCTTTAGCTGCACAGTGAGATTTGAAGAAGCCAGGAACTATTTCCTTTATCTTTGATTTCCAAATAGTCTTTATCTGAAGCATGGTAGGTTTTCAATCAACACATGCTTTTAAAAGTATTTTGTTCTAAGGCAGGATTGCTGAAAAGCTTTGCAAATATAGAATAATATATAGAGAATTATTTAAATAATTATTAGGATTATAAATCAAACACTTAAATTTGGATATATTTTCTTCTGCTTTTATAATATTGGATATACACACATATATCTTTATGTAGCTGCATATTTACATAATGTGAATCACACTGTAAATTCTGTTTAGAGCATTCTTACATTGCTTAATATCATACAAACTAATTTTGCAACATCATTAAAGTATTTAGCTATACTTGTAATGACTATACACCACATACCTTATTATTCAACTACTCTTCCTTTGGCTAATTAATATTATAAATTAAAATTTTACTGCATACAATTTGAAGATAAAACAATATGGTCTCAGAGTCTATGAGCACATAACATGATTATAGACTTAAAAGAAGTTTTCAATTGCTATGCTGCATTATCTTTCATAAATTTTTAAAGCATGTAAATAAATTTTGCAAGTAGTAGAGCAAGCATAGTATTTGAGGTTTAGAATTCAAGGTGGTATTCATTGTCCCTTGCAAATCTGTGGCCCTTGTAGGAGCCTGAGAGTACTGCCTTAACATCCACAGCAGGTTTCTTCTTTGCCTCACCTACAGCTGAACCTAGCAAATGTCAATTTTTTTTGTGTGCGGGGGTAATATCGTCAAACATATGAGTGTGAGAAGTATTATCACATTTTTTCATGCATTTATTTGGCATTGGTATTTCTTTTCTTGATTTTATTTTAAAGAGAAAATAAAAAATTAACAAACACAAAGACATGAACAAAGCAACATAAAAACCATAAAAGTAACAATTCAGATGAGGTGACAGGAAGTTAACAATTGTTGTATTACATATTGATATCTTTAAATTGGTTACTCAGATAAACAAATATAGGCATGCAAGATTGATCAAACAATTACACATTAACTGTTCCTTTCAATAAAGCAATAGAAATTTGGAGTACAATTATCTTAGCTATCTTGTGTGTGTACATGTATATTTTTCCCTTCCTTCTTTCCTTCTTTTCTCTTTTCCGTCATCCCAGTCATTCTTTCCTTTTGAGCACTTTCTTTCCCTTTCACAATATCTATTGTACCTTTCAGATTTTATTTACTCCTTCAGGTTCTTACACTAGGGAGACAATATGATGTTTACACATGTGGGTGTGATTTATTTCACTTATGAGTATGGTCTCTAGTTGCATCCATTTACCTTAAAAAGCCTCGAGTTTATCTTCTCTTAGAGTTGAGTAATATTCCATTATATAGAAATACCACATCTTTTATATCCATTCCCCAGTTTTTGGGCATTTGTGTTGTTTCCATGATTTAGCTATTGTGAATTGTGCTTTAATAAACATTGGTGCACATATATCACTTTGATGTAATGTTTTTAGTTCTTCAGGAAAAGTAACCAAAAGGGAAATAGCTAGGTGGAATGGGACCTCTAATCCTACTAGTTTTTTGAGGAATTGCCAGACTGATTTCTACAAACACACTCAGCCACTTTATATTTGGCAAAGGGGCCTAACATGTTCACTGGAAGAAAGACAACCTCTTTAATAAATGGTTTTGGAAAAACTGACTTTCCACCCACTGAAGATTAAAACTAGACCCATGTCTATCACCATGTCCTAAACTAAAGTCAAAATGGGTCAAACATCTAAATATTAAAACAGAAACACCAGACTTACTGGAAGAGAAAGTAGGTAAAAATCTTGAAGACATAATTGTAAGGAGAGAGTTCATTAACACAAATCAAACAATATGGGTAATACCACAAAGAATCAACAACTGGGATCTCATCTTATTAAAATTTTTTTTTCACATCTAAAGAAATCACCAGCATAGTAAAAAGAAAACTCACAAACTGGGGAAAAGTTTTAGCCAACTATCCCTCTGACAAAGGACTTCTATCTAAAATGTATAAAGAATTTTAAAAAATCAGGACCCCCAAATTCAAAGATCCAGTACAAAAATGGGCACCTGAAATGAATACACATTTCTCTGCTAAAGAAATACAAATGGCAAATAAATACATGAGAAAAGCATTATCATATTTAAAATATTCTACTCTTAAAGTGCAGCATCTACATTCCTATGTAAAAAGCATTTTTTGTAAACATTATTTCCCATTTGAAAATTACCTTGAGTATCATCACTGTAACATCAGGGCTAGCAGATTTCTTTGTGTACGACTTGCAGTGTGTATACTTCTAAGTCCATGGTCTTCTGTTTTTTTCCTCGGCCGTATGACCTTCAGACAACATGTCAAGAACAGCCAGCATTCATTATCTTTACTTATTCGTCTTTCATTTATTTCTAAATATGACCAATAATGAAGCAGATCTGCAAACCAGCATAAGAGTTCCTATGTCTATCTTTCCTTTCTGCAGCAGGGCTAGTTCTGAGTACCTCCTGCAAGCCCCTTGTGCTGTCCAGCTCCTTTTACCAGCCCAGCATACCTGTCTTTGTGTTCTTTGATGTTACCTCCTCGAGGTTTCGTGTGCCGCCTTTTGTTTTTCTTTTTCTGTGTCTTTCACTTTTTGGAATAGTAGTAGAGAAGAGGATGTGAAATACTAAGGTGGTGTGCTCGAAGTGCTTTTGCAGGAGTACTTTGTTATGAATAGTGAGAAAAGTAAAGGATGACTAAGTGGATAGCAACACCAAAAAATTGAAATTATTGGAAAAGATGCTGAGTTGAAGAGATTAGGTTTGATCCATGCATTTAAAAGGCCTCTAATACACTTGGGTGAAAGGTAAAGTAAGGAGTTGAAATAGAATAGTTCTGGAAAAGATAGAGTTAAGAATTAGTTAGTCATCAGTATATAGGCAGATATTCAGGCTTCTTATTTAATGACTTAACCTCAGCCCCTACCCTAGAAAGAAAAAAAGGATTGAATTCTGGGACTCTGTGTTTAATGCTATGTAGGAATTCTGAAATGGAGAAGTAACTGCTGGTTGACAATGGTTTGAGAGGTCAGAGGGAGCGAATATTTAATTTGCCTTATGTGAGACATCCAGTGTCAGACTTCTGAGATTTCAATTTCAGGGAAGGTGTAGCAGCAGAAACCCAGTGCAATGACTTACTGCCAAGAATAGAAGAAGCTGAAGCACTAAAGCATAGAATGGAAAGTTTAATTTTCTCAAGAAATTGGGTGACAAGGGAGTTTAAGTGGGATACAGCTGGAAGGACGGATTTTCCTTACTAATTTAAAAAAATGTGAAAACACGCATAGATCTAGTAGTGGATGGACATGTGGATGGGGAGAAATAAAAAAGCTGGTTGGTACAACTGAGATTTTTTCCGAGATTGTTGATTCAATCAGTAATTAGGTGATTTTCTGGGGTTGATAGAATTATAAAAATTTAATATCGTGGAGAAAAGAAATGTGAGGTCAGAGGGTTTGGGGAGAGGGAGCAATGGGAACGGGAGAGTGTCCAGGAAGTACTCTGAGTTTCATATCACGGAGACAGAAATCCCCAGGGGTAACTAGGTCACAGAAAGAGCTGAGTGTGTGATCTGTGGATGTTTAGAGTTCCAAGGGGAGGTGCTGTGAAAAGCTTCGTGGTGAGCAGCACTAAATGTAACTGGACACGACGGGGATACAGTCACACATTTGTCCAGCGATAGAATCTGACCCTTGATATTTTACCACCACCACAAGGGGGGAATCATAAAACCATAAAGTTTTAAAACCAGAATGAATATTTGAGATAAATTTATTGAACTGACATCACTGTACAACTGAGAAAGGGAAAAAATGGTAGGTTATCTGCGTTTCCACCAATCACAAAGTTAAGGTGTGTAAGTAACTTAGCACTTCGTTGCATGCTGTTTAAATGGATCATATCTTACTGATACTGAAGAGAGCTTTCTACCATGTAAAAGTTATCTGTGAAATTTGTTCTTTCAGCAGAGTTGGAATTTTAATTGTTTGTTTTTCTGTATTCATTGAATTGGAAATATTTTCCTAGGTGATAATAAACATGTTTATGGCTAAAATATACGGTTATGTAGAGCAGGCATATCTTGATTGATTTTAATAGATTGATGAGCGTTTTACAAATATTACAAAAGACACTGAATTAGAGGCACAAGAAAAGAATGAACCTCAAGAAGAATATATCCAAAGAAGTCCATATGAGGATGCAGCTGAATTAAACAGAAAACTAAGGGCAAATACGATATCTGAAAACAGTGGAAGAAAAATGAGACTATCCTAAGGAAAGGAAGATAAGCGGGAACCATATCAGAAACAAAGGACAGAAGCAACTGGTCCAATGGGGAGGAATCTTTTCCTCAAAAACAAATTCTTATATATCGTGTGGATATTACAACATTCTCAGATGAAGGAAAGCTAAGAGAATTTTTTTTACCAGCAGACTTACGCTAAAAATCTAAACTGTTGGAAGTTACCTCAAAAAAGGAGTAAAATATTCAGAGAACAAATCATTTAATTTTCTATAAGGAGGAAGAACATAGTAAAAATATGAGTAGACTTAATGTGTTCCTTACTTGAGTTTACCAAATTATATGTAGTCCCTCAAGCAAAAATCACTGTCATGTACGATACAGTTCTAAATGGACGGAGAGAAACTATGCAAAAGAATTATAAATGAGACAGGACGGAGTGATATAAGGAAGGTAAGACTCCCGTGTTACAATGAAACTGATGAAATGGTTCAGTTTTCTGTGTTAATACGTGGTTAGAATGTAATACCTGGAGAAAACAAACAAAAACTACACAAACAGTTACACTCAAAAGTAGTATAGGTCAATTAATGTTGAATTCTAAGAAAAATCCAAGTAGACTATGGAAATATGAGGGGGGGATAAAATAGGAAGAAAAAGGCCAATTTAAACTCGAAAGTGTCAATCATTACTTTAAACGTAAATGGCATGAGTGGTCTACACTTATTAATTAAAAGAAGAAAATTAGCAGAGTGGATCAGAAATTATGATAACAATATATACCAGAAGGATGTATCATACAGCAAAATTACAGAAGATTTGAGACCAAAACTGCTAGATGTGGATAAATCTAAAATTAAATTAACAGAATTTAGGACTTCTCTCTCAATAATTGATGAATCAGAAAGAATACAGAAGATCTCCACCAACAGGATCTAATTCAAATGTATAGGACACTCCAAAGCAGCAAACTATACACTCTTCATCCCCTGTAGAATACATAGCAAGAGATATCATGATTTCAATAAAACAAACGTGGCAAGGTTAAAAGACTTAAAATCATATGGCATGTTCTTGGGTCACAGGAGAGTAAAACCAGAAACCATTAACAGAAGGATAATAGGACAATCTCAAAATACCTGAAAAATAACTACATATACATTCAACCAAAATCCCCACTACCATATGTAAAACTAGAGGGTAAGGGTGAAATAAGGAGGGTGAAGGGTGAGGAGGTGGGGGGAGATGACTAAAGTGAGCATGTTTATGTCTGTTGAAATGAAACCCATATATAATCAATATGTACTAATAAAATGCGGGAAAAGTTTAAATCATCCATGGAAGACCCAAGTGACATTCAGAAAATATGTTGAATTGAATGAAAATGAAACTACAGTTATCAAATTTATGGACCTTGCTAAAGCAGTGCTTAGCAGGAAGTCTCTAGTTCTAAGTGCTGTCAGAAAAGAGGAAAAGTCTCAAATAGACAATCCCAGCTGTCATTTCAAGAACCTAGAAAAATAGTATCAGTAAAAATCAACGCATACAGGAAGAAGGACTTGGTAAACTGCACAATTAAATTAAGTTGAAGCTAGAAAAACAATACAGAAAACTCAATGAAAAATTTACTTGATTCTTTGAAAAAGTCAATAAAATGACAGGCATATAGCAAAACTAATAAAACAACTAAAAAAGACATAAATTACCAATATCCCCATAGACACTAAAGACATAATAATAGTAATAGTAATGATAGTAATAGTAATAGAATACTATGAAAAATTTTTCATTTTATACTCATAAATTAGAATACACAATTATTAAAAAAGAAAATTCAAAGTATCATACGACAAAAAGAAATTCAAAGCATACGACATGAAATAGGCAATTTTAATAGCAATACAGTTTTCAGAAAGGTGAATTTACATTTCCTTTTTTTTTCTTTGGTCTTTTTTGATAGGGGGTCTCATTATGCAGTTCAGGCTGGCCTTGAACTCACATGGCTCAGGCTGGCCTCAAGCTCACAATGATCCTCCTGCCTCAGCCTCCCAAGTGCTGGGACTACAGGCGTGCACCATGATGCCCTGCTTGAGTTTATATTTCCATCCCCGCCAGGAAATATGCAGACCTAGATGGTTTTATTGGAAAATAGCAGACATTTAAAGGACTGATAACTCGTTCTTTTCCAAAACACATCTTTCAGGAAATCAGGAAGGAACATTTCACAATTAATTTTATGAAAGTAGTATCACCCAAATGTTGAAATCAAAAACATCACAGACATAAAAATATACACCTAATGAAGATACAAAAATCCTTATAAATGTGACCTATGATAACATCAGGAAAAAGGACAAAAGGTCAAGAATCATATAAATCAATGCAGAAAAATCTTTTGACAGAATTCAATACCTGTAATGAAAGAATAGGAATAGACTTAATAAAGATAATCTACAAAGGACCAACTGCTGACCACGCCAGCCCTCTGTACCTGTTACACATTCCTGCTTTTAACTGACTCATGATAGAACATATTTGAAACAAAAGTGCCTCTGTACCTAGTTGAGGCGGTTTTTGTCAGTATTTCCGAAATAGTACAATGCAATATACCGAAGTATGCATCGCATTTCCACTGTAGGTATCACAAGTACTCTAGAAATGACTTAAAGCATATGGAAATACGTCCGTAGATTGCGTACAAATACTCTGCACTTTTAAGCAGCAGGACTTAGCGCCTGTTGATTTTGCTTTCCATAGATCCTGTAACCCATTTCCCTGTGAGTACTGAGGAATCTCTGTAGCTTTACTAGTGAAAGACTTGAAAGTTTTCCCGCAGACTGCGAGAAAGACACCACGAATTTCACTTATGCTCCTGCAGTAGTAACTACTGCCTTTGAGTGTACCATTTGTAGGTGTCATCCACATGGAAGTGAAGTATTAGTCTCCCCATGTCTGGTCCACGGCACTTGGCACAGTGTCCTTCAGGCTCTTTCACGACGCTGCACATGGTGGGGTTTCCTGCTTTTCCAAAACTGGGTAGGATTCCCCTGTGTGTGCTGTGTGTCTGCATCACACCTTCTCACCATTCACCAATCAGCGGGTGGGTGGGTGATGCTTTTCATGTCATGCCTACTGTTTATATAATGTATTAAGAGCAAGTCGTCTACGTATTTCTTTCGTGTACATTTTCTTTCAGATACACTCAGCGATGGGATCTTTGCATCGTGTGGTAGTTCTATTTTTACGAGGACTGCTTATGCTATTCTCCATAACAGTTCTCCCAATTCACATTCTAGCAGTATTGCCTGAGCTCCCTTTCCCCACATCGCGTGGGGTACAGCTTTTACTCCTTGACGATAGTCACCCTGAGAGACGTGAGATGATATCTCATCTTGTGATTTCGCTCTGCATTTTCTTGACAATTAATGCTGTTAAGCAACTTTTCATGTTCCCTTAGCCAATTATATGCATGTCAGAAAATATCTGTTTGTATCCTTTACTTCGTATCCTTTATTTTGGGCATGGTTTGCTCATGTTCACACCCTCCATCCCCTCCCCCCATCCCTGTGTCACTGTTTTGTTCCCACACACATATTTTGATCATATCCCTCCCCATTACCCCCTCTTGCCCCTCCTTACTCTCTTTCTCTTATCTAATCATAGTCTCCCTCTACTTCTATCTTTTAAAACTGGGTTGTCCTTATGTATTTACACGATGTATGAATTCTGTACATGTTGTGGACGTTAACCTGTTACTGAACACACAAGTTGCATAAGTTTTCAAACATCCTGGATGTCGTCTTTTCACTTTGTTGATTGTTATATTTGCTGTTCAAATTCTTTTGGTTAGATGTACACCCCTCGTTTCCTTTTTTGCTTATTGTGGCCTGTGCTTTTTGGACATCATAGTCAAAAAATTATAATCAAGCCCAGTGTCAAGGAACTTTTCCTCTGTGTTTTCTTCTAATAGTTACACAGTTTCAGGATCCAAGTTTTTTGTGTTATATTTATTTTGCCTTGATAGTCAGGTATGATTTAAGGTCTGTGTCCAGTTTGATTTCTCTCTCCCTCTGTCCTCCCTCCCTCCTTCCCTTCCTTCCTTCCTTCCTTCCTTCCTTCCTTTCTTCCTTCCTTCCTTCCTTCCTTCCTTCCTCCTTCCTTCTTTCCTTGTGAAGTTCCAGTTTTCCCCTTACTATTTATTAAACATACTATTCTTTCTCTATTGAGTATTCTTGGCATCTTTGTCAGAGATTAATCAGTTGTGTGTTTATTTCTGGGCTTTTTCTTTTGTCCAATTTGTCTATGTTATGCTTTTATGTCAATACTATATGCTTTTATTGCTGTAGTTTTGTCATGTAAAATCAAGAAGTATGAAGCCTCCAGCTCTGTTCCTCTTGCTCAAGATTGCTTTAGCTATTAGGGACATTCTGAGACTCTATGTAAATTTTAGATCTTGTTTTGTCTTTCTACAAAAAACATTGAATTTGCAATAGAGCCTACGCTGAATTTGTAGATTATTTGGTGGAATATAGATATTTTGACAGTATCAATTCTTCTGAACCATTGACATGAGATATCTTTGAATTTATTTGTGTCTTTCATTTTAAATTTTTTTTCAACAGTGAGGATTGTACTAATGTCACCGTCAGTTGACCATAGTTTTCTTTTAGTAGGTTCTTCTTCTGAGTCAATGTAAGTAGTTTAATGAAACAAAAATAATCCCTAGATCACTCCCTCCCTGTACCAACATTCCACCACGATGGGACAAGAGATGTTGTCAATATTTTAAACCTTGGGGGTGGTGGGTAAAAACTGTATTTTAAATAAGAATTAAGGTTTATTATGTACATGTACTAACTCCCCATGAAGAATGCTGCAAACAGGTACTAGTGAAAAATAAAAAACTGTAACACAGTACTGAACATAAATGCGTTAGTTTTTACATGTAATACAGGAGTGTAAAAAATCAGGTCAGATCAAATAATATGTAATCTTGGGATGCAGCGTGTCTCAGTCTTTCATAAATTATAATCAGTTTTGATAACTATAATACCGATATATTTTCAATGTAATGTTATGGGAAATTTGGAAATAAATAGCAATCTTGAAATAGTTCCATAGTAATATCTTTTAACCATGCCTTTTCAACTTTCTTTCCATGGACTAATATTCAACAACTGATGTAGAAGAAACACCTTCAACATGAGTCAGGTAGGTCCTGCCCTATTTAACCTTGCCCCACCCATGTCTTCTAAGGACTCGGACTTGGGACTGAGAATTCTTGACGCTGTGACTGAGATGATCAAAAGAAAATGAAAGCATTTCACTGTCTTTCATGGTGAGAATTGACTGTACACAGTTTAGACAGCTTCATCTCAGACAGCTGTGGAACTGCAGTGGAAAATAACATGGCACTGAAAGTGAATTTGACATGAGAATTGGAGCTAGGTAGATGTGAGGGTAGAGAGGAGAAAAATAAGCAACATATGTTGGCATTCGTTTCCTGTTGCAGCTTACAAATTATTCAGAAATAACTCAGAATCCAGTCCTCACCACCTTCTTCACTACTGTCCTGAGCTGACTACCAGGATGTTCTCAAATCTGTGATAATTGTCCCTGACTCGATATAATGATATGCTACAGTTGTTTTCACACAGCTCCCAGAAAATCCTTACAACAAACGTGTGGACATATGACTTATCTGCTAAAACATTACAATGGCTCCTGCAGAACTGAAGGAAAAGCCTGAACCCTCCCGATGACCCAAAGAGTGTGGCCAGCTTGTCATGCTCCTCCCTCAGAGCCTGATTCTTCCTTTAGAATTTACTCAACTTGTTTTCCTTGTGTAGTAACAACCCCCTTCAGGAGGAAATGTCTGGTCCTGAGGAGCTAGTACTGTGCCACTTCTGAAGAGCTCAGCTCCAGTTCACCTCTAAGACTTCTCCAGACTGATCCAAACCTTAGACTTGCAGAAACCATGGGCTAAACTCCAAACCCCAACCCCACCCCTCCATGCCAGACTGTGTGCCTACCCCATGGTCCTCTGCGCTTGGAAGGCAAAGAAGAGGCCTTGCAAGCTCAGGAAGCAGCTCAGGCCCTGGAGCAGAAACTCAAAGTTCTGATGCCAGGGTGCAGGTTAATGGCAGGGTTCTGGGTCAGGGTTGGCCTTTGCCAGAGATTTGGCTCTTTTGGGCCAAGGAGCCGGGGACAATCAGGACTGTAAGAACCAGGCACAGAGCACCGGGCCCAACTTCTCTATTTCCTGTGATCTGAACCACTTCCCTGCTGCTTCCCAGCGTTTCCCTCAGGTATGGGGTGCTTCTCTCAGGTATGCATGTGGCTACTCCCTGTCCCGGAAGGTGTTGTCACATCATCTCAGCGAGTCTTCATCTGAGCTTGATACTCAGCTGCACAGCTCCTATCCTACGTGGACCCTCCCATGTCCCATCTGTGTTTTTTGTTGAAACCTCTGTTCACTCTCTTGGATAGTTTGCTTTCTATTCATTTATTTTTTTATGGTCCACAACCCATTGCTAAAATGCAAGTTTATTAACAGCAAGAAAAGAGAAAGCGCCTCACTTTACTGTTTTCAGCTTTCAGTGAGTACCAGAGGACTTTGCATCCTACTTAGTCTGGTTCCTTTCTTAGGGCTCATTGTCAATATCCAGATTCAAGTAAATGCTATTCTTCACACGGGTTACAACAACCTTGAGTCTTTGTGTATCCCTCTGCATGCAGGCAGAGTTTCTGAAAATGCAAAAATGTGATTATCGTGCTATCCTGACTGAAGCTATGTAATGTCTTCCTATAGCTCTTAGTATTAAGTAAAGATTAGGTAAGAAAGTACATTTAAGAAACGGAAGGACGGAGTGGCAACCACATAAACAGATAAGCTCAGAAACTGTCTGAGTCCAATCTGTTTTGATAGATTACCATTGTCTGAGATACTTAAACACAGACTTATTTCTTACTTTTCCGAATGCTGAGAAATCCGTAGATCAAGGTGTGAGCAGCTCCTGGTGTCTGATGAGAGCATGTCCTGGCGTGCAGATGACCTTTTCTCCTGCGTTGTCACATGACAGAGAGCCATGGATGTGGCCATCTCCTGTCTGTAAGGGCCCTCACCTGATTCGTGAGACGTCTCCCTCGGGGACCTGACTTCCTCAAAAATCCTAACCCTCGAGTGACCGCACCAACAAGTCACAATTTCAGTACATGAAATTCAAAGGGCCACAGTCAGTCTATAAAAATGATGACTGAGAGAAGGGAGAGTTATGCCTGTGTGTATTCTTGAATTCGAGCAGCAGGCGTGATGTCAGTCTCGATCCAATCTAGACAAGCAAACCTCTCCATTCAGGCCAGTATATATAAAACCACTTAGACCCATATACATACTTTTCATCTTTTAATTTTTATTCTTATTAGTACGCAGTGATTGCCGTCATCGTAGGGAGCTGCTAGATCTTAATTCTTCTTATGCCCCATTCCTCTTTCAATGGGAAACAATATAAGGAAACTAACACTGAAGATTGAGTCTTTTGTAAATAGGAAAGTAATTTTGTAATTTTAATAATATGACTATGCATGGAGCTAGAAGTCATTATCTAAGATTTAAAACTGATAAAATAATTAATAATCTTTGTAATAAAAACAATGTGCAAAATAATAAATGATGTTGTCTGACCAATGGCATCTTTAATATGTAAATTTTTCCAGGATCGTACCTTGGATATGAGCCAGAAGCATTTATATTGGTGCATGTGCTCAATTTTTAATTAGTAGCTTTGTCATGCTTTTAATTGCATTGCTTGGAAGTTTTTTCTGCTATCTCTGAAGGATTCAACTAAAATGATTACTCATTTTTAAAAGCATTTTGTTTCCAAAATGTTATAAAAGAAAAGGGGTCATGATAAATTATTTAGCCCAATTTGAGATGGAAAATAAATATTCTGCTGAATGCTCTCAGAGCTTCTTGGAAACTTCTCCATCCCAGATGCACCGACCCTTTCAGCCCGTGAAGGTGCTCTGTGGTAAATGACATTGTCAGGGAATTGATTTTTATGCAAAACAGTAATGACTGCTTTTCCTTGCTGCTTTTTAAGGGTCATGAAAGTGAATAAATAAATGAGCTTTTATCTTGGCAAATATAATATCTAGGTGTAGTATAGTTCAGATATATTTTGTATTCTGAGTCTTTAATTCATGCACGTGCTTTGTAGAAGCAATTTTTCCTCCACGTGGGGAAAAACTGACCCGTAATTGTCTGTGTTATCTACGTTTTATGGCACAGGTTATCATAGGACTTTTGTAATGAACAAAGATCAATTCAAAAGAAATTTGAAAAAATGTTTTTACAGTGAAGATTATTATTAAGTGGAACAAGTTTTAGGTCAAATTTTATCCTCCAAACTATTTAAAGCACGTACTGTAAAACATGGCCAGCTGTCCACTTGAACAAAGGTGACCACGTCACGTACAGATTCAGAAGTAACCATACGTTACTATCTCTTTCCTCTATTTCTTGGTTATTGCCATCTCCTTTATCAAATTCTTTCGTATTTGTGACAATGATGGTGTAATTTTAAAAATCATTGTTCTCATGTATGCAGTTCTCTTTTTGAAAGCATATTAAATGATTATATCGTAAAATACCATTTACTGATCACTCACTTTTCTGAAACACCTGACCATGAGTAAAGAACACTTCTGCAGGACAGAAAGAGGCCCTGGACAGAAAGCCTGAAAGCAATTTTCTTTATAGCCAATGCCTGCTCTTCTCCTCACTCTGGCTGCGGGTTTTGTCACAGATTCATGCGCAGGAAGGTCAGGACAACCTAAGGCTAGGAATGCTAACCGTTTGTGCATTGTAGTTTGTAACTGTGAGACGCAGTGCCATGTAAGCACCTAACCCCAGTACTCCTTATTCTTTGACGTTTACTACTATGTTCTTTCAGTACGTCTTCTGTTTACCCCACACTGAGCCACGTGCAGCCTCCACGGTCAGGTATAACAGCTTGTGTCCGGGCCACAGTGTTTGTAACTCTCTAGCAGGGGCACATGGACAGCTTTCTCACTGCAGACCTGCTCCCTGTTCAGTTTGGATACACAATGGTCAAAGCAGAGATCTTGAGATCAGGAGTGACCCCTGCCTGTTGAACTGGTACTCTCAAGTAACAGGAATCCGTTCCTTCACTGTTAATTAAACTGAGCTTTCAGGAAGTGTCAGACCTATTCTTAGGAGTCTTGAGACAGAGTTGGAGAGTCCTGGCTTTTAAGGCTCTGGGGAGGGCTACCTCTGAGCTTCTTTTTCTGCGCTTCCAGGAACTCATGAACTGACTTTTCTATCTGTGACCTTGAAGACGTGGTTCAGCTTTGGATCCACCACCTGGGATACGATCCTGTCCATCCTGCTTCCCACATTCCTGATTGACCCACACTTCTCCTCAGACCGTTTTGCAAATGATTCTTGTTCACTGTAGGATGCCGTTCCGGCTTGTCAGGGTGCTTAACGCAGAATTACCCACTTTCTTCTGCCTCGGGTTTTGGTAAGCTCTCTAGGTGCCCCGTCCGGGCAGTCCTGGCAGAAGCTGTCAAACAAGCCCAACTCTTGAGCTACTCCACAAAGACTGCCATGAGCTGGGCATCACCAGGAAGGCGTGAGGCCTGGTTACCAGAGCCGCCGCCCACTGACAGCAGTTCCGCCTGTCGCCGTCCGCCAGGGAACTCAGTGCGGCTTTTCCTCCCAGGAAGCACAGCAGGTGTTTTGGGGGAGGGTGGCGGCGGAGGCGGTGGTGGTGTTATGTAGCTCTCTTGTTCCCTGAACACCACCTCTTTTGCAATCAGGAAATACATTTGGAACCTGCTTTTGTTAATAGATGGAGATACATGCATATATTTATATTTAAATTCCTCTCTCTCTCTCTCTATATATATATGTATTCTCTCTCTATATATATTCATTTTTTATACCTCACAAGTGACTGTTTAGCAATTGTGGCACCCAAGGAAAAAAATATTACTTGTTCTCATTTTGAGTCTAGAAAGTCTCTAAAGCACAGCCAGAAATCCATGCCAGATGGTTTTGAGAAAAGTTGACTTAATGGTTCTGCTGTTTGCTCTGAGAGAAATGCTTTTGTGGACGGCAAACATAGCACAGTCACACAGATCCGTTTGTGGGTCTAGTCTATGATTCAGCCAGCAACTCTGACATAAGTGATACTGACAGACCTTATCTTCCTCAGTGGCAGAGTTCGCAAGATACAGAGAGTCTAACCAAGCTGTTCTTGGTTATGAGCTGTTCTTGGTTATGTTCTTGGTTATGGTTTAACAACTATACTGCATTTCTTTGAACTCGAAAATAAGTAACTGCCTGGCATCATAAAAATTTTTCACATTTCTATGAACTGCTAAGAATTGTGTTAAAATAGAGATCCTCGGGCCACTGCCTTTCTGATGTAGATCCATTACTTCTGGGATGGGTGTAGCGCCCTGTCTTGATAAGCATTCTAGGTGACTGGGTTCTGGCTTCTTCAATCTACTTAAGAAAAACACAAATAAGCTTGCTGCTGACAAACTGGGAGGCTTCTACACTGCCTCTTTAGGTCCCAGAAATTTTAGGCATTTGTTAGTGTTTATAACCAGTTCAAAAATTTTCCCAGCCATAATCAAAGTCTTTCAATAACATAAAATTCATAAAGATGAAAATATAATTAATTTCAATAAGCAAAGCCATATTATTCATGTGGGCTGCATTAATTGCACATTTAACTTTAATGATTGTTTATGAACAAGCAGATGAGTTTATGATTATAAACAATTATACTGCATTTCTTTGAGCTTGAAAATAAGTAACTGCCTGGCATCATAAAAGTTTTCCACATTTCTAAATTTACTTCCCAAGAAATAGTAAAGGAATACCGCATTGTTTATTTTGCTTGTGTTGCTTTTCTTGTTTGGTCTCAAAGATATTAAATCATTCACAAGCTCCTTGAAGCTTTTTTAATATATTTTATCAAAATCTATTATAAATAAGAAAGCAGGAATATTAGTATTATTGCTAGGTTAAGTTTATTAAGGTGATGTTGGAAGCTATATTTTTTCTTTCCTTCCACTTCATTACCTGAAATAATGAACCAAAGTAAACTTTTAGTCTTTCCTTGCATTTTCCTTGCATAAAAAATTCTGATTAGCATGTCACCTATGCATGTGTTATATCCAGAATTCTACAAAATAGAGGTCTGTAAAACTTTGAACAGTTCAAAAGGCAGTAGAAATTTGAACTTTTTAGGAAGCTAAAAAATGATTACTAAGAGGGAGATGGGGAATCAGAATCACTGTTCCCAAATGTATCTATCAAAGCAGTCAAAACTAATACAGTTTTTCAGCATAAGATTTAGTCAGTCTGAAGTCACAATGGGATCTCTACATCAGACAGGTGCAGAGATGAGCTTCGGTGACAACGAAGCAGTACCATGATTTGGTGATTTGGGTGCTGAGTGTACTCTTAGAAAAGCCTCAATAGCTGAGTCGGGGAGTAACTTATCACTCCACACACCGGAGATGGGTGAAGCTTAGATTTAATTCACAGTGCACGAGTTGACTCAATGAACTTCTCAAATGCAGGTTTATTTAGGGTATAATTTACCTACAAAGAAAAGTACCCACTGTAAGCACTGTGTATATTTGGATTAGTCTTCTCTCTATAATGTTTTAGTGATTAAAAGCTTTGATAGATATTATTTTGAGAAGACACATTATTCTTAAAATTTGGGAGTGATTTTCATATAATATGAAAACACCTTTATAGCAGGAAGCTTCAGAAAATGTCTCAGGTCATCTACTGACAATTTTTAGTAGAGTGACGGATGTTTAGAATGAAGGTCTTGAAACTGAATCATTTAGATGAGCTTTTGCCAGTACTGGAGAAGGCTGGGCATTGCCTTGCTAGGTACAAAGTTTATGTACCTCTTGCACCTCACAATTATTTAGAATAAAGACATGTTTGAATATGTACTATATACCAAATATGCAGTGAAGGGTAGATATTTTTGTGTACATAATCATATTAAGATCTTTAACTGTCAAGCCTTTGCAAAATCAGAACACATTGCTGATAGCCCTGTAAGGTACAGTTTCATTTCATTCATAGATACTTAAAAATATCAGGTATGAATTGCTTTGCTCCAATAGATAGATATATATCACTTACATTATTTCATTGGTTCAGTAGTTAAGAACATATTATAATTTAATGGTTAAAACTATCCAGCAGACTTTGAACTTTTCTACAAATATAAGTGTCCACGGTTTGGATAAAACTTGGAAAGAAGGAATGTGTTTGAGAAGACTATTTTGTGCTCAAATCGACGTCTGTTGACCACTCTCAAGGTCTGCACGTTTCACTTCGTAGTCCTCTTATTTTCCCCCACTTTTACCTGCAGGGAAAGAATCCCATTTACAGTTCGCTGCATGTCCATTCTGAGGTTTTTCTGATTCTACTCTCTATCAATGCTATTGAAGTATATTTTTGTTATTAGCGAGGCTATCAGCGTTCTGAAAGAGCACATGTTCATCTCCTCACTGACGTACATTTTCCTAACCTGACGCTGACACTTCATTACTGCTGGCATATGTACAACTGTGGCTGATCTTTGGATAGTTAGATGAAGGTTCACCACAATAAAATAAACCTTCTGGATCATCATGACGATAGTAGAAATGAATGTCATAATTAAAGAGAGCAATTGAAAGAACAAAATTATTTAGTCAACTTGAGTTTGGACTTGGCTATTGATGTGTTGCACACTGATATGCTAAGTTCTTAAAACTATACATAAAATTAGAACAGAGTTTCTCAATCAAAATGACTGATTCACCAATATTTTTGAACTAATCATTGTGAATGCTTCTGTTTATTACATGGTATTACTAATACTGTTTACTTAGAAGAAAATAATTTTTTGAGACAGTGTCTTGCTATGTAGTTCAGGGGCTGGGCTTGAACTCCCAATGTAGCCCAGGTTGGCCTCGACTTCATAGCAATCCTCCTGCTTCAGCCTCCTGAATGCTGGGATTATAGGCATATGTCACTATGCCCAGCAGGAGAAAATATTTAGAAAAATTACTTAAAATATTCCAAAAACAAATTAGAATTAAAGGATCCATACAAAGAAACATATCTGATTGACCAAATTTAGTATGTATTTTCTTTATTAAATTTTCAGTCCATATTTTGTTATTTATTTTAAATTATCCTAAATATTAACTCCAACTTTCCTCTCCACTCGTGAATTAAGGACAAAGTGAAACTGTATTTGTTTTTGTCTCCCAATTATTTTTCTAAATACTTTTTTATTCTAAAGAGATAAAAAAACAAAACCAAAATAATGACAGCAAAGACAAAAACAAAACAATACAAAAATGATACAGGATTTCAAAATAAGATGATAGGAAATTAACAATGGTTGTTATATTACATATTGTTATCTTCAGCAAAGTTGCTCAGATTACCAGATGTAGAGGCAGGAGAAATGGATTTTAAAAATAAGTGATAAGATGTTTCAGCTTTCACTGCTTTCAAACAATCAAAGGTTAATAAGAAACTCTAAAGTCTACACACTGAAAATCCCCACACCCGCAGCATTTAAACTGCTTTAACTTATATGATGATTACAAAGTTCATATTAAGAACAATATAAGAAAACTTGTATAAGTGCTTATCTCTTCATATTTCCAACAAGAAAATTCTGTTTGAAAATATATTCCATGACACTGGAATAAAATACTCCCATTATTCTGACAAGATGTCTCATGCTCACTGTCGAGGACAACCTGTACGTTTCTGACCGAGTCTTTGACCATTCGAAGCCTTAGTGTCTGCACTGGTCCTGTGAGACAAGTACCACCATTACCCTAATGTGAGAGATTATAAACATGTGGTGTAGCTGGGTTAAGTAAATTTCCAGGCACACAGAGTCAAAAATTAATAGAGTAAGAACCTTATCTGTAATCCCAAAGCCTGTACTATTTACCATGACAAGCGGTAAACTGTGCTAAGCAGAAATTAGAATACCCATCAAGAATACATGGTTGTCAGATGTGGTGGTACATGCTTGTAATCCTAGCACTCTGGAGGCTGAGGCAGGAGGATTATGTGAGTTTGAGGCCAGCCTGGGGAACATAGTGAATCCCAGGACAGCTTGGAGTAAATAAGACCCGGCCTCAAAAAAAATTATATGGTTAATGAAAGACAAATTGGATAGTTATGGGAAACATAATTTTGATACTAGTTTTTCTTCTGTACCCAACAATCTGGCAAAGTTAATGATTCACAAAGTTCAAGACCCGGTTGACAGTGATAGCTGTTGTGTGTATACGTGTCTAGTGTGCACGCATGTGCCCCGGGGGGATACAACTGTCTTTGAGGGATCAGTTCAGAACAGCCCCCTCCCACATCACGCAAAGTTCCCATATGTACAAGTGCCCTATTTGCAATGCTTTGGTATTTTCACAGAAGTTACGCTCACCCTCCAGGGGACTTTTAAATCACTTCAACACCATTTACAGCACCTATTACAGTGTAAATGCTGTGCAAATATTTGTTATATCGTTGAGGAAACTGGATTGGGAAAAGCGAATCCGTGCACGTTTACTGCATACCCAGCTTGCCTTTTCCAAGTACTTCAGATTCGCAGGGGGTTGGATCCACCGACTAGAACTTGCGAACGTTGAGGACCTGCTATATTTGGGTGTGTGTGTGTATATGCGGGTGAATGTGTGTACAGTAAGTTATCGAATTTGGTAATACATGCATATGATACCAAGTTTAAAGATTGTATGTGTCTAGTACTTCTTAGAAAAATTAATATTCTCAGTAGCTTTCCCGAGAACTCTATATATTTACAAATAAGTGCCCATTTATGAACATATATTTTATAGTAAATGGTATATGTGAACACATCCTTTGCTCCTAATTTTTTAGCTTTTGTTCTTTCACCTTGGGTGTCCTGTCCTAATAGTCACTATTAAAAGAAAGACGGAGCTGTCTTCCTTTTAATGTTATGCAATATGTGTTTTCTATGTGCACTCTAGCTTGTTACTCAGTAATGAAGTTATAGAAGTTATAGTCTTCCCAATGTCTGCTGTTTTATACAAAACTGCAGTGAATATATATAATTTCATTTTTTTTTTTGAGGCAGGGTCTCTCTATGCAGTTCAGGCTGGCCGTGAGCTCACTTTGTAGCCCAGGCTGGCCTCGAACTTGCAACGATCCTCCTGCCTCAGCCTCCCAAGTGCTGAGATTACAAGCATGCACCACCACACCCAGCAATATACATAATTTTAATGCATGCAATTATATTTGTGAAAACAAGGCCTATGGATGTAATTCTGGGTAAACAAACATACATCTTTACTTTTAGTAGATATAGCAAAATTTTCATTCACCAAACTGACATTAATTTCCTAATCAGCTACTCTTGTGAGAGACAGTGTTACCCCAGGTGTTCCAATTCAATGTCATGCAATTACTTGATTGCTCTTGACCTGGCAGGTTTAAGTGTCATAATTTTACTACGAGTGCGTTTGTTTTCTAAGAGCCCTTTTTTGGGGAATGGCAGTTCATATATTTTACCATTAATGAGACCACTATTCTATTACTTTCTGGTTTGTAAGAACTTCTGTTCATTCCAGAAAATAAAATTTGGTGTTTAATATATCTTTCCATTTTTTTCATTTAATCTTCTCATTTGTAAGGTATTTTGAAACAAAAATTATATTTCTATGCATTGTATTTATGAATCTTTTCTCTTTATAGCCTCTGAGTTTTTAAATATATTTTGATACATTCCTGATTCAACGTGTGTTTTAATAAAGAATAGTATTAACGGGACAGCTCTTTGGTGTTGCCTGGTAATACTTTTAGTCTAATATGTAGGTTAAATATTTTAACTTACTTGGGTTTTATTTTTATTACATAATTATCCAATATTATTTGTTTTCCTAATAGTTTTTCCTGAGGTGTTTTACATATTCACATGTATTTGAAATGCTAACTTTAAGGCCCAGAAAAAACTTTAACAGTACTTTTAGGTTATTTAAAAAGTTATCTGCCCTGTGTTAGCCATATTGATCACAAGTAATTAAGGGGGGTATTGTGTTATGTTAAGCCTTGAAAGCAGTAATACATGAGCCCAATCATATTTCAATGTGCAGGTGTTTATTTTAGTCCACACACCATAGGAATATTCAAGTAACGATGTAGTCATTAGGTGTAGGGAAAGATCAAACAATCCTAATCAGTAAGAGGAAACTCACTGTTATCTCCTCAGAAAGAATTAATACCAAAAAGTACTACAGCTAGTTTTTTTAATTTTGCAGATGTAACTAAGTATAACTATATTAAACTATTTGAAGACGGGTGGGAGTCACCTATGTACTTAAGCTACACAAACAACCCTGGACGGGAGAAGATACTTCTCTTTTGTGTGTATTCCTAACCATCTTTGCTTAACTCAGAAACTATAACTCCGTTTCTGCAGCTCTAGTCCCTATGAAAAGTGAGGAAGAAAGCGAGTCTGCCTGACAAGCGGCCGCCCTGGAAACTGGGCTCTGTTGCAGCACGCACTTCCCGCGTGGCACCATCACCGTGGAGATAACTCACTCTCACAAGTGAAAATGACTGAGTGAACCTTGGGACTTTACCCGGGTAATTCAGATAGTGCTCAGAACCATATTAATAGGCACATTGTATGTGAACTTATTATATGCTGTTTAGGATCTGGGGTAGGACAAACTCCAAAGTTGTTCATAACAGCTGCAAAGTGCGTGAACTTTGGAGATTGGAAACTATCGCTCTTCCATGGATAGTGGACTTTAAATTTTGTCTTCCCCGTGTCACTACGGCACAACTGCTAAGAGCAGTGGGGTTTTACTTCGCCTGACTGTCAGCCTTCCTATCTTCCTGCTCCTCCTCCTCTCCCTCTCCCTCCTCGTCTCTCTCTCCCAAATAAAACAAGAAGACCATAAAATACAGAGTATAATAAAATGCATGGCCATGTGAGATCACTTTCCTTTTGTGTCCTCTGTAAATCACTTTGACTAAATCATACCAAATGTTCTCCTTTACTTCAAAATTTTCCTATAATCACTAAGCACACACCATTATTTTGAACTATTTGTATGCCTGAAATAATTTTTCTGTGAAATGCTCTTTACATGTGGACTTTATAAGACAGGAACATTAATTTATAAAGTGACCTGAAACAGCCAAAATATTTCAAGTAACAGATTTTATTTCAGTCAACGTGTGAATTTTTATATAAAACATTAACATAAACTAGAGTCACATAACATTGTATATTTTCAATTGTTAAATTATTTTGAAATTTTGGATAACTTTTCTTTATGGTTTAAGTGTTCTTACCTTGGCATGCTCCTGGTACATCATTCTAGCTGTGTTCTCAGATCTCTTTAGCTAGCTCTCTTAAAATTATATTTTTTTCCATTATTGGTTTACAAAGAATAAATATGGGCTCATCACATCTCAGAAATAATTTACTTGCATTTATATATGCTAATTTAATTGCTGATAATGTTAAAACAAATTGCAAATAAATACTATGTAACTTTCCCCTTTTATATAGCTTACCATGATCAACAAAGTACTGAAAGCAATCTGTTTTTATTGCATATTCTTATTTCTTAATGTAAAAAGTTAAATGCTATTTAACAAAGCAAATGCGAGATGAACTGTCACTTAAGTTTATGCCTCTCCACATCCGCTGAGGAGAAACGGGAGAATTATTATGGTAGGAACTCGGAAGGGTATTGCGGGAGGGGACAGAGGTCAGAGAGAAGTGCGTGGGCGTGATGAACGCGGGGCGCGTGTGAATCAAAGTGACTCCCTTTAATTGGTGTACCTAATATGTTATTTTAATTTTAAAAGAAAGCTATGCTTCTGAGAGAATACAAAAAAGATATGAAATGTACAAGAGATTGAAACCCACCTGTGTCTTGGCACGTAATACTTGCAGAATATCATGTTTCAGTAAGTAAACACTCAGCAGATATTTTTTTAAAAACTTTTTGAGACAGCGTCTTGCTGTTTCTCCCAGGCTGGCCTTGGAAATATGACAACCCCTGGCCTCACCCTCCCGAAACCTGGGATCACAGGCAGGAAAACATGTTGTCTATTCTTTCTTTTTTTTTGAGTTCTTTATGTTTGATAAGTGAAAGCAAAATTATAACATTATCTTATTAGATTTTCATTATGTACAGAGATAATACTAGAAGCAAAGACCACAGAAAGCATGCAGAGGTAAAGAGACCTCTCGGTGATGAAATATTCACAATTTGCTTGTTAATGAAATAGTTATTCAAAGCAGACAGCAAAATGTTAGTGCGGCTTCCACTCTGAACACGTGAGCTCCGCATCTGTGGGTTTAAGCAACCGCAGCATGAAAATATTCAGAAAAAAACTGATTCTACTGAAAGTTTGTGTGTCTCTTGGCATTACTTCCTACATAGTGTAACACTACACAATTCTGTGCATAGAATTTTCATCAACTTCTTTATTCCTTCTTATTTTTGTCTTTATTCATTTTCTCTTTTTGTGGTTTTAATTCAGCATTTAATGCAAATTAATTTTTTTCCCAAACATCTCAGAAATGAGAGATAACGTACATTTCCTGTTAAAACTTCCCTTTAGTAATTGCCCTAAAGGTTTTGTACACATTGACAATTAATCCAAATTCCCTCTGAAGTACTTCTATAATTCTTGAGAACTTCTAGTACCTTATAACTACAAAATAACGTTTGATCCTCTCTCGTGTGTTGCGTTGCTGTTCATTGCTGCTGTTAATCTCAGTCCTGCATAAGTATTTGGATATATGTGATGCATACATGTATTCTTAATTTCATACAAGGTTGCTGTAATTATTTTGAAGAGACTTACCTTATCAGTTAATAAAGAAATTTTAAAATATTTTCTTATTAAAATTCTAGAATGTTTTTCCATTCTTTTAGATCTTTCATATGTAGAACTTATGCTGCAGCAGTTTTTCCTATCTGAATAACTTCTTTACCATTTCTTACATGGCAGGCTGACTGAAAAATAACTCTTCCCGTTGTGAAGGTAATTCCTCTTAGTGTGATACTCTAAGTCGGTGAAAGTTTTTTTTCTCTCAACACATGAAATATTTTATATTGCTTTATTCTTGGTCTGACAACTCCTGAGGAAAATCCTGAATACTTCTATTTGCTCCTTTGTATGTAACTAGTCTTCTCCTTCTAGGCCTTTTACTAAGTGTATTCTTTTATGCAGTTTGAATTAGATATTTTATGTTTTTCTTGGGAGCACATTTATCTTCTTGCTGTTCTCTGATGTGTGACTGGGTATGACTTTATGTGCGACACTAGCAAGAAATTCCCCATCATTATTTCTTCAAACCTTTTGTCTTTCCTCTGTATTCTCTCATTGTAGCATTGTCCTCTCTCAGTACTATGGTAATAACAAGCCCATCAAAGCCATTTTTCATTTCTGTTATTAAATTTTCCTCAAAGGCATATTGCTATTGTTTCTTAGAATTTCTCTCTTCTTACATTATGTATGAGTTCTTTTATGCTGTCACTTTATTCACCAGTAAATGCTCTGGGTGGAACATTGGTGTTTCCCTTGCCCTTTCCCCAGCGTTACGTCTTCAAATTCTAACTTCCCCACATTATCACTTAGATAAGGGTTTGGGAGATAATTTGAGAACAAAGAGAAAATAATATGCCTCAGACCAACCCCATAGATAATTACATTAACTGTGTACAGTGGTACCTCAGGGGTTCACAAACTTAATTCTTTCTGTGATTGTTGTCACAGACTGAATTGGATGAAATCCTGATCAAATTTCTCCATAAGGTCCACACTAAGCCTAACAATTGAATTTGATTCAGTGCTTGACCAACTTGGTTTACCACCTCTATCGTGGAAAGAATCAAGTTCATGAACCCATAAGCAAACAAACAAAAAAGCACTTAAGGAAAGGCAACAATGTCAAACAGAATCTGTAGAAAGTTTAAGATGTAGATAAACTTCCAAATGTGTGTGTGTGTGTGTGGAGAGAGAGAGAGAGAGAGAGAGAGAGAGAGAGAGAGAGAGAGAGAGAGAG
>NW_004955448.1:14793469-14799630 GCF_000276665.1 Chinchilla lanigera | reverse complement strand
CAAAATAACTAATATCAAGAATAAGAGTTGATATTACTAGAAACCTCACAAACATTAAAAATATCATGAGTGAATGTTATAGACAAATATGTGCACATAAGTTAGAAAGTTTAAGTGAATGCACCACAATAAGCTATAAAAATTCACCCAGATGAAATCCGAAACTTGAATTTAGAACTACCATATTTAAGATGTAGGAATTATAATTAATCTTTCAAATGGAAAACTGTTTCCAGGCATTAAAACTGATAGATTCAACAAGTTATTTAAAGAAGAAATAGCATTAATTCTACACAGTAGATTTCTGAAAAATCACTTCCCAATTTTTTTTTTCCAAGGCCATTATGATACTAAGACCACAGCCAGGAAAATAAGAACCCAGAAACAGACACCATAGATCATTATTGGTCACTAGCAAGGGAAGGAAATCCTCAATGAAATTTGTCAGTTTGAATCTACTAATACATAGGCAAACAAAATGTAAAGCTCAAAAATTTATATGCATATGCAGTTTATCTCAGGATTTCAAGGCTAATCTAATATTCAAACATTAATAATTCCTGACATGGTTATATCAATAATGTATTTGATAAAATTCAACATCAATTCATGATGAAAGGTGTCAATAAAGTTGGAATAAAAGAAAATTTCCTTGATCTAATTGAGAGCACATAGAAAAATCTGACAACAAATATTACACTTAATGTTGAAAGATTGAATTCTTTTCATGTAAGATCAGGAATAAACCAAGGATATATATTCTCACCATTCTTACTTAATGTATTTCAGTAAGGTTTCAAAGCTGTTGTTGTTGTTTTTGTTTTTTGTGTTGGAAGACAGAGTGTCACTATGTAGCCCAGTCTGGCCTCAAACTCATTCTGATCTCCCTGCGTGAGCCTCTAGAGTGGTGGGATCACAGTCTTTCCCACTATGCTAGGCTTGGTTTTACTCTTTGCAGACTGAAAGGAATATTATTTATCTTCATACTTCATAAAATATAAATTTTTTGACATCTTGCATTCTTTTCACTATTTCAGTCTTTAATATTATTTGATTTCTATGTTAATATATATATAAAAAAAATAGTCCCAAAAATGTTAAATTATCTTCCCTATACTATCCTGAAAGGAATCAACCTGCTAATGATGTAAATTCTATTCACTACTCTTAGTTCTACAATAGACATATAAAATAATTACATCTAGTCAAAAACAGTTATTTGCTTTTCATGCAGAGTAAGACTATTGGCCTTTTCTGCCATTGCAGGAATATCCTGGGGTCCTGCAAAGCCTGGGTGAACTGTCAGGGAGACTGAGATCCCATGCTCCACCTCCTGCTGCCTTTGCAGTAAGGATCCAACTTCCCAGGAAGCCTCGGTGAGCTGTCTGGGAACCCAAAACCCCGTGCTTTGCCCCCTACCACCATCACAGGGAGGACCTTGTGTACCAGGAGGCCTCAGGAGCTGTTTGGAACCTGAAACCCTGCACTGCACCCCCTGCTGCCATCACAAGGAGCACCCTGGGTCATGGGAAACCTCAGTGAGAAGGCTAGGAGGGCCAACACCGCATGCTCTGCCTCCCGCTGCAGCCATGGCAATGACCTTGAATCCTAGGAAAACTACAGAGATTTGAAAATGACAAAACAAAGAAGCAAAGTGCAATCTCAGCCCTCCACCCCACAAGAAACAAGTCCAGGAAACACTGACATAGAAAAACATGGAAGTCACACACCTGAAATTTCTGAATGATAGTACCTGAAGTAAAGAACCAACTACATAAGACTATCGAGGAAATCACATTACAAATAATCAATCAGGTACAAAAAGAAATGACAACTGTAATAAAAGAACTCAGCATATCAAAAGAAGACATAGATAAAAAAGATAGAGGAACACAAAAATGTTGGAAACCTTAAATGAGCAGAATAGCAAAGAATTAGAATGCATGAAACACACTCACAGAGATATTCAGGAGATTAAAAATTCCACCAAAAGCTGGCAAAACCACTTGAATAAAAGTGCAAATAGACTTTCAGACTTCAAAGAGAGCACTGTAGTTAATGATCATGAAAGGAAAGGACTCTTTAAAATAGCAAGGAACCAGGAAATAACATTTTAACTACTGCAAGACAAGGCAAAGGAAAACAGTATAAGACACACAGGTGTCAGAGAAAGAGCAGAAGGTAATATGAAAGACACAACAAGACTATTTGAAGAAGTAATAGCAGAAAATTTCCCAAGTGTGGGAAAAGTATCTGACATACAGTTAAGTGATGCATATAGAACTCCAATTAGGCATAATCAAAATAAATTTACACCCAGACATATACTAATCAAAATCATTGAAATTCAGCAAAAGGACAGACTATTAAAAGCTACTAAGGAAAAGAAACGGATCACCTATGAAGGAAAAGTGATCAGAATCATGGCAGCCTTCTAAATACAAACCATTAAGTCAAGAAGAGCTTGGAGTGGAGTATTTGAAGTCCTGAAAGAAAAACCTTCCAGCCTAGATTTATGTACCCTGCCAAGCTATCTTTGAAAATTGATGGAAAAATAGATACTTCTATGACGAAAAACAGCTGAAGAAATTTACGACCACCAAATCAACCCTACAAAGATTCTCAAAGATATTCTACAAAAAGACAAAAATGACTACAACCTCAAGATCAAAAGAACGGAACCACCAAGCAAGGTAAACAATTAAACAGAGTGGGAGAGTACAGAAGCAACAGTGGGAAAATACCATGACAAAGTTAAGTACATATCACTAATAACCGTTAATGTAAATGGCCTCAATTCATCAATTAAAAGAAACAAATTGGCAGAGTGGATCAAGAAACAAAACCCAACTATATGCTGTATACAAGAAATGCATTTAACTCAAAAAGAAATTCATAGATCCAAAGTCAAAGGATGGAAAACTACTTTATCTGACGGGAACCCAGACAAAAAGCATGGGTAACCATTCTGTTTGCAGATAATGTGAACTTCAAGCCAAAAATGGTCAAAAGAGATAAAGAAGGTAACTACATTCTTGTCAGGGGAAAACTGCAAGAGGAAAAATAACAATCATAAATATCTATGCACTAAATTTAGGAGCACGTAGCTATATAAGGCAAATTTTAACAGACATGACAAATCAAATAAGCAATAACACAATTATAACAGGGGATTTTAACACCCCATTGTCACAAGGGGGTAGAGCAACTAGACAAAAAATCAGCAAAGAAATAATAGAACGAAAACACACATGTGACAAGATGGATTTAGTAGACCTTTACAGAATGTTCCACCCAACAACATTCTAATACACACTCTTTTTTGCTCCACATGGGATGTTCTCTGAAATAGACCATATACTAGCACATAAAACATGCTTCAGTGAATGCAAAAGAATTAAAATTATCCCATGCATATTATTGGAACATAGAGTAATGAAATTGGAAATTACTGACAAAAGAAATTGCAGAAACTCCATAAATGCATGGAAATTAAGTAGCATCCTCCTTAAAAACCAAGAAGTCACAGATGAAATTAAGGAAAAAATTAAACAATATTTACAATCAAATGAAAATGCAGATAAAATCTCCTGGACTGTTGGATGCAATGAAAGCAGTCCTCAGAGGGAAATTTATAGCAGTGAATTCCACATCAGGAAAATGGAATGAACAAAAATAAACAACCTTATGCTACAGGTGAAGTTTTTAGAAAAAGAAGAGCAAGTCAAGCCCAAAGCCCAAAGAAGTGAGAAAATTATAAAGATCAAAGCAGAAATTAAAACAAGCAAGATTAACAAAACAAGAATTAATGAATCAGACAGCTGATTTTTTGAAAGCATAAGTAAAATTGATTAACCCCTACTCAACTTTATCAAGAAAAGGAAAGAGAGAAGCTGGGCGTGATGGTGCAGCCCTGTAATCCCAGCATTCAGGAGGCTGAGGCAGGAGGATCCTTGCAAGTCTGAGGCCAGCTTGGGCTACAAAGTGAGCTCAAGGCCAACCTGCACTGCATAGTGAGACCCTGTCTCAAAAAGACAAAAAAAAAAAAAAAAAAAAAAAAAAGGAAAGAGAAAGCTCAGATTCATGCAGTAATGAATGAAAAGGGTGAAATCACCATAGATCCTGTAGAAATTCAGAAGACCATCAATATTTACCTCAGAAACTTTACTAGGAGAGAAAACACAGAAGAAATGAACAGATTCCTAGATACATATGAATTACCAAAGCTGAATCAAGAAGCTATAAGTATCCTGAGTAACCCAATATCAGTCAACAAAATTGAAAATGGAATAAAAAATTTACCAACAAAGAAAAACCCAGGTCCTGATGGATTCACAGCTGAATATTACAAGTTTAGAGAAGATTTAGTGCCAGTTCTTCTCAAATGCTTTAATGAAATGTAAAGGGAAGCAATTCTCTCTAGCCCATTCCTGGAGGTATTACCCTCATACCAAAACCAGTGAAAGACCCAAGCAAAAAAGACAACTACAGGCCAATCTTGATAATGAATATAGATGGAAATACTAGCTATACCAGCAATAGTATTATCAACACTAGCAAACAGAATGTAGTAAATCATCAAGAAGATTATACACCAGGTCCAAATGGGATTCATCCTAGGGATGCAGGGATATCTCAACATACATAAATCAACAAATGTAATACACCATATCAACAGAGCCAAAGACAAAAAGCACAGGGTCATCTCAATAGAGGCTGAAAAGGTTTTTGTTAAAACTCCAACACTTATTCATGATAAGAACCCTAAAGAAAATTAGAATAGATGTACTTTACCTCAATCTGATCCAAGTCATCTATGACAAACCAACAGACAACATCATGCTAAATGGGCAAAAACTGAAAACTTTCACTCTATAATCAGGAACAAGACAAGGCTGTCTACTCTCACTACTTCTATTTAACATGGTTCTGAAAATATTAAGCAGTTAGACAAGAAACAGAAATCAAAGGAATAAGGATAGGAAAGGAAGAAGTGAAATTATCATTAGTTGGAGATAACATGACACTCCACATAGATGACCTCGGAAACTCAACTAAAATGCTCCTAGAATTAATAAACAAATTCCATAGCATAGCTAAATACAAAGTCAACACTCAACAAACAATAGCATGCCCATACATAAAAAACAACCCACCAAGTGAGAAATTAGAGAAACTATATCTTACATATTAGCATGCAAAAAGTTGAAATAGTTAGGAATCAACCTAACAAAAGAAATAAAAGAACTATACAGTAAAAGTCACAGTACTCTAAAAAAAGAGATCGAAGTAGATTTTAGAAAATGGTAAGATATTTCTTGTTCTTGAACAGGAAAAATCAACATTGTGAAAATAGCCATACTCCCAAATCATTATACAGATTTAATGTAATCTTGATCAAAATACTACTAGTAAACCTCACAGATCTAGAGAAAACATGTGTAAAATTAATCTGCAACAAGAAGTGATCCAGCGTATCAAAAGCAATTCTGGACAACAAAGGCAAGGCAGGAGTCACCACAATCCTTGATTTGAAATTATATTGCAAAGCCACTGTGATAAAATCACCATAGTATTGGGAAGAAAAGATCTGAGGATCAGTGGAACAGATAAAAAGATGAAAACACAAGTACAAACACACTCATCCACCTTATCTTTGACAAAAGGGCCAAATAAGTTCACTGGAGGAAAGAGAGCCTCTGTAACAAATGGTGCTGAAAAAACCAGCTCCCAATGCTGAAGACTAAAACTAGACCCATGTCTGTCCCCATGCACTAAACTAAAGTCAAAATGGATCAAAGATCTAAATATTAGAACAGAAACATTAAATGTACTGCAAGAGAAAGTAGCTGAAAATCTTGAAGACGTAGGGTTAGGTAGAGTTCATGAAAAAAAAAAAAAAAACCCAAACTGCACAGGAAATATTTCAAAGAATCAACAATTGGAATCTCATCTTATTGAAAAGCTTTTGCACGTAAGAAGAAATCAACAGAGTAGAAAGAAAACTCCCAAATTGGGAAAATATTTTAGCCAAGTAGCTCTCAGACAAAGGACTTCTATCCAGAACATATAAAAAATTAAAAACTGTCAGGTCCCCCAAATTCAAAGACCCAATACAAAAATGAACATCTGTGCTGAACACACACTTCTTAGATAAAGAT
>NW_004955448.1:14782788-14791280 GCF_000276665.1 Chinchilla lanigera | reverse complement strand
CATTTAGACAGAAAATACCATCTAAATATAATATGGGATTCTCTTCCTTTTATTTTTTTTCTTCTTTCTTTACTTCCATTTTCTGTCTTTTCTTTTGGTTCTTTTCAGACTGCTTATGGTTTGCTCTACAAGACTGAAGCAAATTTGTTTTAATTTGGAAAGCAAAATTATTGGAAAAAAATTCAAAATTAACAAGATAAAAAATTTTTGTACTATATAACTGCATTTCAAATCTCTTTGAAATATTGTTTTTCATACTAATTAATAAAACTGAGGATAGTACTTTTCAGAAGGTGTCCACAAAATTAATATAAAACATTTAAACATTTCAAATTTAAATGAAAAATCCAATTTCTACTTTGCATTTTTACATATCAAAATTTATACTTTGATAAAGGGATGATTGCTCTGAGTAGGAGTAATTGGATTAACTTCATTGTATTTTAATGTGCCTAGTTAGTGAGGAATACCCCGAAGACTAAGGTAGCTTAAATGACCTAGAGTTCCATGTAGACTTTAGTTGATTACAAATTAGGTAAATAGGTGACTAGGATATAACCAAATAAACTGAGAACACAACCAAGTAAACGGATCATTCTATTGCCTTGTCATAGGTATTGTGATATCATTTGACAGTTTATTGTATCTTTTAAACTTAACTTGATGTTGCAATTTTAAGAAAAACAATTTTCATCAATAGAATTAATTTTAAGATCGTGCAGTTTCAGCACATTCCTTGAGTGTTTATGATTTACAGGGCACTGAGAAATACAGAGTTGGGGAGGGAGGTGTAACCGTGAGACAGCGCTTGCTTAAGTCTCCGTAAATTGAAACCCACCTTAACCAGCAAACTTGTAAATTGGTCTCCATATTCCAAGGCTAAAGGGAAAATGTTTTATGTTAGAGTCTTACAAAACTGAACACTTTGGGGTGGCAATTATAGGTGAAAAGAATGAAGCAAAGTAGAGAATAGAAAGACAGAAAATTGCAATCACGTGAAAGAAACACTTTGCAAAACTTGTGATTGCTACTTTACTAAATCCCTGATCCTTAAGTCTAGTGCCTTTCCTCGCCGTTTCGCCAGTGGATGGATAGGACCCACCTCTGCGCTTCTGACGACACGGGAGAGTGAAAGCCACAGCCTTTTACAGCCCCTCCCTGCCCTGCCACATAACTGTCTCCAAGGAGCTTTTAGTGGTTACAGCTGCTGTGGTAACTGGAGGCAGTCGTTAGACAAGGCTTAACCACACTGTTGTGTTTAATTAAACATTGGGTAAAGGATTTCTTCCCCACATGGGTCATCAACTTAAAATATTACGAACCTAAATTAATACTTGGTAAATACTGATCACCATGTAACATTTCCTACTAGTTCTAAAGAAATTTTGAGATCTTGGCCCCCATTTTGGACATAATCACATGAACTGAATAATTTTTCAATATTTTGAAGAAATATTCTATGAATAGTTTAATTTCCCTATTGCTTTTATTTTGGAAGTATGAGTTCATGCTAAGATTGTAGTTTTAATGTTTGCATGACTGTTTTACCAGGCACCCGATTTGGGGACTTAGTATTAAGAGAAAGTTCACAAATCAAAGGATGCTATTCGCAGCTATCTTAGAGGCCTAAAGAATGATCTATACAAGTCTAGAGCAGTGCTGGACAGACAGCTCTGCTGCCTCCCAGTGAGCTATCTGTAACAGTTAAGGTAGCTGCTGAGAGGGAGGGGAGACTGCCTACTCTCTTCCATCATGAGGGGCAGTCCTCATGTTCTGTCTTGATGTCTTCCTTTCTCTAGGAAATGTTTGTGATCATATAATTAAGATTTTCTTTTGACCTATTTCCTGTACATGCGTGCAGCGCACGTAGTTTCTGGGCAGTTGGAGAGCGGGAACACGGGCATAATACACGTTGTTTCTTTTTAAAGATCTCTCTCTCCCCACCCCTTTCTCCACTTTCATTCTTATTGGTGTCAACCTCAGCTCATGTTTATGACATGTAATGTTTTCATTGAGGTTATTAGGCTCCTGTATATGGCTTATCTTTACTGTACGTATTTCTCCTTCTCCTCCCCTACCGTCTCACCCTTAGTCTCTTGGGCCTCTTCCCATTCGCAAAATATCCATCCCTCTGCCTGCTTCTATCCATCCTTTATTAATCTCTTTCTTTGTAGTTTGCCCTACTCAAATGAGCGATACCACACAGTATTTAAGCTTATATGTCTGGTTTACTTCACTCAGCATTATCTTTTCCAGGTATATCCATTTTCCTGCAAATATCTCCTTTCCTTCAAATTTTCCCTTTATAACTGAGCAATATTCCATTATGTTTAGATAACACATTTTCCTTGTCTTATCATCTGTTGATGGCAGAAGGCTGCTTCCAGGATTTAGCTATCACCAATTGTGCTGCTACAAACACTGGTGTATGTGTATCACTGTAATACTGTCTTAAGAAAAGGTACCTAAAAGGGGACAGCTGAGTTTTGGAGGATTTAGCTGAGGAGTGAATGATTAAACTGCAGGGCCAAAGCACACAGCCGACGTGAGGAGTGAATGATTAAGAAACAAGGAGCTTAGAGTGGTGAAGCATGCTGCTGCTGGCCATTGTCCTTCCCCTTTCCTCCAGAAAAACTGCCTCGCCTCGGGACAGATCCTTCATCAAACTGTTTTTCTTCTGCTTTTTTTCTCTTACCCTGATATTTAAATGAATCCTAGAGAGTTCTCATAGCTCAAACCAAAGGCTTCTCCTCAGAACCTCCCTAATGCCGGGTGCTCTTGGCTGACCTATTGCCTGGGGCCTCTCCGTGACTGAACTGGGTCTTGTCTCCAAACAATCACTGATCCTCTACATCCCATGGTTGCACACTGTGACACTAGGACAAATGGAATTTATAAGTTTAGTTCTTAGAAAAATCTCCACAGTGATTTCCACAATGGGTGTACTAATTTACATTCACACCAACAATGTAGGGAGGTCCCCTTTTCACCACAGCCTCATGAGCATTTGTTACTTATTTATTCTTAATGATTGTCATTCTTCCTGAAGTAAAATGGAATCTTAGCATTGCTTTAATTGGCATTGTTCTAATGGCCAGAGGTGTTCAACATTTTTTTAATGTATCTGTAGGCCATTTGTACTTCTTCCTGTGGGAAATGCCTGTTCATTTCACTTGCGCATTTCTTGACTGGGTCTTTTATTTTAGTTGGCCTAATTTTTTTCAGTCCTTTAGATATTTTAGCAGTTAACCCTCTGAGAAATATCTGGCAAAATGTTTTACATTCTTTAGGTTGTGTCTACACTCTACTAATTGATTCTTTTGCTATATAGAAGCTTTCCTATTTGATGCAATCACATTTGTTTATTCTTGCTGTTATTTCTTGAGCAATTACGGTTCTGTTTTGAAACTCCTTCTCTATATCTGTGGCTTCAGGTGTTTTACCTATTTTATCCTCCAGTAGATTCATCCTTCTGTTTTAATATTTGGATCTTTGTCAGTTTTGATTTTGATCTAGTGCATGGTGAGAGTTATGCATCCAGTTTCAATCTTCTGCAAACCATTATCTAGTTTTCCCAGGACCACTTGTTGGATATAGTTTATTTAAGGTGCAAAGGAGTGTACTGGAAGACTTTCAGGGCTTCCTACAGTCGGGGCTTTGCTACAATGATCATATTAGATAATGTTATTATGCAAGGGGCACTGTACATATTTCAAAACTAATCAATGATGTCCTTTAGCAACCTCTCCAGTACTATGTTTTATGTATTTTTCACATGTTGAAATCTGGAAACCCATCACTGGATCCAGATTGTAGGGACAGTCAGCACCTTTATATGGGTGACATGCGGGAGCCAGGCCCTTGCAGGAAGGAGAAAGCAAATAGCTTCTACATCACAGCAAACTCACATCAGCTGAACTGACAGCCTACTCTTTGACCCCTCCTCCTGCTGTGCAGCTGTCACTGGGTCACCTAAGCTCCCCTTTCAGTTGGTTGTTTCGTCACTCAAAATTCCTCTATTCACCCGCAAAATCTAGGCCCCTAGCAGCAAATCCAATAACCGATCAAATAGTGACCCTCAGGGTGAGTGGAGAGAGGGCCCCAGCCCAAAAAAAGAAGACCTCAGCTCCAGATGCAGCGGTGTTCCTGCTCTGGGTCCCCCACTCCCTAGCGTGGCTTTTGTACTGCTTCTCCTTGGAATTCTGGGATGGCGTTGCCTTGCCCTGGTCTCACCCATCTCCTCTTCCTCTTTCTATATCAGAGCAAGAGACAAGCTCGGCTGGGGTGAGCCTGGGGACCTCAACTCCACTAGACACAACAGCACCTTATGATTTTGACTATTATGTATGATACAGTAGGTTTTAATCGTGACTATAAATAAGCAAGAATATATTTATATATGCAGAAATAGTATTGTTATCCCTGCCAGCTTAGGTTTCCTTATTTGTTATCAAATAAAATTGTTTCCTTTTTCAAGATTCACTCACATTCATTAATTTACCAATCAACCAACATTTATTAAGCATTCATTCTATTTTCAGAGTGGGGTAGAGTTTTAAAAAAATTCCTTTCTGACAAACTATCAGAAACCATATTACATAGAAGGTTCTTCAAATCATAAATCAAAGTAGGACTGAATTCAAATTATACTTTTTGGTTTAGGGAGGCATTATTTGCAGTTTTAATGAACTATGTGTAAAATGGAAATTGTACATTGTACTTCAAGGGATTTGACAAGGATTAATGATTATCCAGTTAAGACAATTTCAACGTAATAGTCATAGTTAAATTTTATATCGTTGAAAACTTTTGGGAACAAAATAAGTTGTATTTAATATTACAAGCATTTTAAAAATTAAATTTATTTTTAACTAATACACAAAGAATCAAAATTCACTTTGATATATATTAAAATCTACAGAAATTCTGAGATCATCAAATCTTCATGGACAAATTTAAAAGTGAACTATGATAGGTAGATCACAAGAATGATTTCTATAAAAATGGTGGTGTGAAAGATGCTGAGATATTTTAGGAGAAAACTGCAAAGATGCTGAATTTGATTTCAGAATGGGTGACTTTGAGGAATGAAAGCCCATTCAAGGAAAAACGTGCAACAGAATGTTAGGCATATTGTATTTAGGTGTGAAGATGAAAGTATAAAAAATGTACAGTGGAAAGTTAGGAACACATTAGCTGAGAAAAAATAGAAAAAGAAATTTAGTGGTTTTCACCACAGTGATGACAACAGAAGGATGAGTTCTCAGAGGTACAGAATTTTGAGAGAGAAGCAAGGATCAAAGTAATTTTAAAAGTCGATAAAACATTTCTCTTTCTTTTGGTTGATCTATCTTTAAGATCTAGCTCAGTATCCCCTTGACAATTATGAAAAATATGAAGCATTTACCTTCAGAAGGCAAACAGTGTTGCCTCTTAAAATTCTTATCAAGAAACAAAGACACAAATCTAATTTCACTTTAACCTCTACTGGTACAAGAAAAGACTCCACTTATATATTAGCTAGCTACATCATTTTTCATGGAGAATTAACTTTATTTTTTTATTTTAAAGAATATTTTATCTTTTCGGTATAGGCAAGCTTAGGGGAATAGAAAAATTCTATATCTTTATTTTCTAGGAATATGCTTTTTAAAAGATTCTAAAGGAGTGATAAACTTTAGAAAAAAGAGAATGCATTCCCTTACAAGGCTCTTAATTATAACTGAAATGAAATATTCAATTTGGATTTCTTAGGTAGACACTGTTATTGACTACTTCCAATGTGCAATAGATATATGATATTCCAAACGTGGCTTATCCTGCAGTAACATTCTTATAATTAGAATATGAACGGTGAATAAAGAAAATTGTAACATGTTGGAAATTTTAGGGCTATTCTCATTAATGAGATGTATTTTTAATAATATTTATGATAACTAACAAAACATGTTTTCAGACATTAATTCATATTTGTTGTTCCTCTTTATATGAGGAACATTGTTAGTAATACACAGAAAAAGTAATTTTTATGTATCATACAATAGAAATTTACTAAGTCTCCATTTTTTTCCCCCATTTACTTCAGGGAGGATTTAAGGACAGCCTGTGAACGGCATTCCGAGTTCTCCGAGGACTCAAGTTTAAAAGCAATTACCTCCCATTTCTTTCAGTCTGTTCGGGTTGTTCTAACAAAATATAAAACTTGATGATTTAAAAATAACCAAAATTTACTTTTCATAATTCTGGAAGAGCACTTGTCCAGGTGCCAGCAGTCTGGTATCTGGTGAGGAAATATTCTCTGGAGTAATCACGGAACCAAAGGACCAGAGGCTCTTTCCGGCCTCAAGCGGCCTAGGACTGCTCTTGGGGGCCGGCTTCCACGCTCTGGTCCCAGGAGCATTCAGAGCACGTCATCGTTCAGGTCCACCGTTCACATTTGGAAAATACAAACGTGAGAAAAGTAAAGAACAAGTAAAACTTTTCTCACCAAATAACAGTAGAATGATACTTCATCGTCTATTTTATTTTATAATTAATTATGTTAGTCATTTTAAGATTTGTATTAATTAATTTGTAATAGTTTTAATAATTAATGTAAGATCTATAATAATTAATCTTAGTTCTATATGATCACGCATGCTATATATATACACACACAGTTTCCAGATCTGTGATAAGACTCGGCGAGCTACACAACAGAAGTCGGCAAGAGATCACATTCAGAATCCAGAAAGCAGCCTCCTCATCCATACTGAAGACGCTTAACTTGTCATCACCAGAATCCACAGCTCAATAACCAAAATCTGTCCTGGAACAAAGTACTCTAATTAAGAGATGCAAATGTTCCCTGCTGAGAGCAGATAGACTGTTTCGGGAGGTGAATTGTGTTGATGTCCAGGTAGCTACAGTCTAAAAGGGTGTTCGGGCATCCAAGACTCTTCTAATGTGCTACTTCTGTGCTTCCCAGTGGATGCCTGCTCAAGGCGGTCTCACAGAAGTACATGCGCATTAGGTCCATAGGAAGATTTAAACAGAGGATGTAGGGGGCAAGAAGCTTCTTCACACAAGTGTAGTGAGAGGAAGAATTAAGGTGAGTTATGAGCTGTACCGATTCCACATAAAGGGTGTCAACACAATGTACTGCAAACATGCACCCACAAAATGCAGGGGTCAAGGGATGGGTGGACAGGAAGGGAGAGAAGGGAAAGGGGATGAGAGCAGGAACTAGGGTGAGTTGTATACATGGACCAGCTCCTCACAAGGAATGTAAACAATGCATGCCACAGACCTGTACTCATACATAAAAGGTAGGACCACACATTGGAATTTGGAAACCGTATGCACGAAGCCTGCTTGTCTTTCCTTGGCTGGGACGGGCCGCTCTGTCAGAGAAGACTGTGAGAGCGAGGACAGGCGCTGTGTGCGTGCGTGGCCGCAGAGCCCCGTACGTGTAGATAATGTCATCATTGAAAGTAAGAGAAGAGAGCAAATGAAAAATTACTCCTGGCTTTCCCACTATAGTAAGGGTTTTAACGTTATATTGTTGAGGTAAGAATTGATTTTTGAACATGTGACCGCCTCATTAACAATTATACCCCCAAGTAGACTTTGTTCTTCCCCATCCTGGGAAAGGATTATGATACCTGGCAACTGGAGGGCTGATGGTCCTTGCTACTGGACGTTATCCAAGGCAGAGATGGTTTCCCGTTCTATAACCTCTCGTTATAACCACACAGTGCAAAGTCAAGTCCTGTGACAATCCTACCAGCCTTTTGCTCGTGGGACTTGGCAAAGGAGAATTTAATACATGTACAGCTCATAGTTGATGCTGTATCTTGCTCAATACCAGATACTGTGTGAAGCAGTGTAAATTCAATGCTGCAAAGCCAAGAAAGGTGCTGTCCGTGCTCTCGTAAGTGTTCTCAGTTCAATCGGGTCACCAGAGGCAAATACACACGCATTTAATATGGGGTAACAGAGGATACATTCTTATGGGCAAATAAAGGGGAAGAATTAATACTCTTAAGGGCAAGAAGATAGACACAAATGCTGTCTTTGAAACATGAGTGATATCAACTGGATATTAAGGTAGATATATATTTTTAATTCCTTATATGTTCTAGATAGGAGTCCTTTGTCTGAGGGACAGTTGTCTAAAAATTTTTACCAATTCATGGGTTTACTTTTTGCTCTGTTGGTGATTTCTTTTGATGTGCAGAAACTTTTCAATAAGGTGAGATCCCAGTTGTTGATTCTTTGAAGTATTTCAGGTGCAGTTTGGTTTTTGTTCATGAATTCTCTGCTTACCCCAATGTCATCAAGATTTTTACCTACTTTCTCTACCCATAAATTTAGTTTTTCTGTTTTAATATTTAGATCTTTGATCCATTTTGACTTTAGTTTACTGCATGGTGATAGGCATTGGGCTCACTTTAGTCTTTAGCATGTGCAAACCAATATTTCCAGCACTAAAGAGGCTATTGAAGAGGCTA
>NW_004955448.1:14752800-14781058 GCF_000276665.1 Chinchilla lanigera | reverse complement strand
TTTGGCTTATCAGGGCCACACTGAGTAAAGGGTAATTATCTTGGGTTGTAGATGAAATATATAATGTAGTTTATCTATATGTATCAAACCCTTCTTTACAAAATGTATTCTAATATTAACAAAAAGTATTTAGGGCAAACTAAATGTAAAACTTGCAGGAAATATAACCTTATTTTTGTAAAACAAAGGTGTCAATATTTGGTTCATTGGATAAGACTGCTCTTCTTATAGTTCTCGTAGAACTTCTCAGAAATTGTAGTTTTTGAAAACTCTTCAAAATAGTTTTTCTCAAAAAATACTACTGTGTGCTGCAAGCACAGGGAGCGGGACACTGCCTACAGCCTCTTCTGTACAGCCTTCCGCTGTCACCTCTGTACAAATCATGAAAAATATTGAAAATCGCATGATAATGTTAAACGTGTATAACCTGGCAGACCCTATGGCTGGGTATCCAGGGCCACCTGTGTGCCTTGGACATGCCTGGCTTAGGGGAACGGGTGGTCATTTAAGTAGGCGAAGTTTCTAAGACCAGTGGCAACAAGCTCAAACATGCAGTCTGCAAGTTACAAATTACAGGAGAAGTAGGGAAGTGAACGCCAAGGATCATGAGTATCGAGGGAAAGCGCGTGTGACACACTGTGTTTACATATAACGCACAGCACAAGAAGTGGGAAGTTCTGAGCCCACATGATTTGGAGAAAAGTCGAGATAACAGTTGTGACACAGGCTGGAGAATGAATGGTCTTGGAAGAAACGGCAAATTTCTCTTCCGAGCTAAAAATGAATTATTTGGATCTGAAGCTTACGAGAACACTGAGATACACAGGCAAAGGCTGGGGGTCACCTGTCCCGCCTAGCAGTAAAGGGTAGGACAATATACATAAAATGTCTTGTAAGCACCCTGCTTATCAGGAAGCTTGTCCCAAAGCCTCACACCTTCCCTATGTGCAGGTCTGCAGGCCCTTATGTTGTCATCATCTTCTTCTGACTTTGTTTCCTGTGTCTGTTTTATATGTCCTGGTAGCCCTGCACTATTTCTCTTTCTTTCTTTTTTTGATATTTATATCTACACCTTTTCGACCTTCTAGAAAAAAAAAAACAACAGCCCCCACAAATGCAGGGTCCCCAGGGCCTCCTTTCAGCATGCAGCTGCCTTTCTTTTTTTTTTGCTGTTCTGAAGAAGAGTATGAGAATATGTTTCTTCAATATCTAGAAGAATTTTTTTTTTTTTTTTTTTTTTTGGTTTTTCTCGTACCGGGAACCCAACTCACGACCTTGCGCTTGCCGGGCAGGCGCTTTGCCGCTGAGTTAAATCCCCAGCCCCTGCAGCTGCCTTTCATGTAGTCATTTTCTTTCTAGGTTTTCTTCACAATTCTCTGGAAGAAATAGGAGCACTTTGGATGACATCTTGTTTTGAAGTACCTGCATCATCACCATGAAAATCAGGTTTTGTGTTCTGTTCTAGGTTGGTGGCTAGCAACACGAGAAGCTAGAACATAACTTTCAAAACAGTATAACTTTTACCTAAAGTACATGTTTGCTATACATGATTTCACCACCATATGTTAATTGTGAAATGCAAATTTGAAAGTCAAAGTGCATCACAAATGATAAGGAGAAGAGTTTAGCACTAATGTGCTCTGATTACACTACATGCCAGTCGCCTGGTATCAGTCACTTCCAGTCTTGGCCTTTACTGTGTTTTCTGCCTAACTAATAACCTACTCAGATTGGGGCTTATTTGTGTCATGCAATTTAAAATTTTTATTTATTTTTTTTTTTTTTTTCCCGGTACCAGGAATCGAACTCACGACCTCTCTCTTGCAAGGCAGGCGCTGTGCTGCTGAGGTAAATCCCCAGCCCTTATTTAAAATTTTTTATGGCACGTGAATACTAGTGCAGTGGTATCTCAGTTCACAGTTTTGGGAAGATGGTCACATCTGTGTTTGTCTCCCAATGTGGCGTTTGTGAACCAAAGCAAAATTTTGTCCAAAACTTTTGTTTGAGGATCAATTTGTGGGTGAATAGGCAAGTTCGTGAACCCAGGTATTATTATAAATGACATTATAAAAATTTATATTTGTTTTCAAACGTATTTTAAGTGAAAATGCCTACTTTTATTATGGATCATCATTTTGGTATATTTGTAATTGAATGCCGTGTGGATTTGTCAAATTTACCTGGTAAGTAGTTCATGAACACAGCCATCCTCTACTGGTTGTGATTTATTGACAGAAGCAGAAATAGTCAGGGAGAAAGCAAGAAATAAGGTGGACAAAAGAAGCTGCTCAAGGGAAAGGCAAATTCCTATCACCAGCCTGTGAGATCAAGATGATAAACAAAAGTATAAAAATTTAAAGCACAGAAAATCCTTAACTGAAAGGACAAAAGCTATTACTTAAAATATTTACATACATAAAAGAAAATATAAAAGAGAGCTATTTAAAACTTGACAGAGTTTCAATTTAAAAATGTAGAAAATTGGAAAATACGTTTTCTTTTACACTGTTTTGTTCACTTGTTTTTGGTCTTTTGAGGCAGGGTTCAGCTTTGCAGTGTAGTATATCTTCATTTATTTGCGTCGTGGTGGACATATTTCATTCATATTACCAAATTTGCAGAACAGACATTCTGCCCATGTTTTCTAAGGTTTATGCCAAGTCTCGTTTTGGTGCTAGTTTAGATGATTGTGCATTTACCACTTCTGTGTGTCATTTATATCTGTCTCTGCACATTAGTTTTAGTTTCTCACAGCTCATTGCTTTGTGAAAGAACGTGACTGACTTTTGTGTATTGGTCTCATACCCTCTGAGCTTGCTACACTCCTATTTTGTTTCTAGGAGTTTGGGAAGATTCAACGGAATGCTCTACATATATAATATATCATCCATGAGGAGAGAACAAATTGTTCCTAAGTTATACTACACTGAACTTACTTTTCTGCTCATGGAGGCCATTCTTGCGTTGTTCTCATCTATTTTCACGTAACAAGAAGTTCTTTATGCTTCCCCTGAGACTCATAGTAATTCAGGCACACAGCCTTTCTGCATTTTCTCTTATACTCACATTCAGGTGGCCTCCAATGCTAGTTCCTCTACTTTGCATGATCACAGTATTTTACTCTGTATTTTTTTGAAAAGGCAGCGACAGATTGAGTATAAAACTAAACCACTGACCATTTCAGGATCCAAATGGACTCTTTATGATTACAAAGCTGTGAAAATAATATTAGACTACAGTAGTACATGTAATTCTCTCAGCAGCCCTATCACAGCAACTTTCTTAATACTTTGTAGGCAAAGGGATGTAGGCTTAGATAAATACACAAATCTATGCATGGTTTGTGAGGTCCACTTAGTCCAGCTAGCATTTATACCCGGATTTCTTACATCAAATCTGCTGCTTTCAAGTACTATACAAGCTGAAACTACTAGTACAGTCCATTCTAAAAGCTCTGCTTGATGAACTCAGAGGTGGTTCTGAAATGAATTTTGATCAATTAGTGATAAGCTTAATAAATAGATAAATACAATTTCTTTTAATTTTTGAATTACTAATCTACTTCTCTCTTCTTTCTTGCTTTCATCTTCTACATTTGCTTAGGTGTTCAGTACAAGTGTTAATGACAGGCCACAACATTAACCTTTATTTAATGATTAATTTTTCCTGAAATATAATCTCCTAATCATTAATTTCTACAAACATTTTACAAATCCTCCCTTTCAAGTATGTTTACAAAGTGAACTAGAAGTTATGACAACAATATTCAAATAATGAAGAGAAATGCATTCTTGAAGAGAGGAAAAATTATTGAAATGTCTCTTTCTATGCTCTTGAGACAGCTACGTGCTTCTAGAAATCAGAGACGGAGAAGAGTTATTAATTAACTTATATTCATAGAGAGGAATGTTTATACAAACTACTTTCAAGGTAAAGACTCTTAATGCTTACATGTTGAGCACAAGAATATTGAGTATTGATAGGTTAGTGAGGGTGCAATAAAACTTTACAAGTCAGCCGATATATACCTGAGCAATTTTTCCAGCTGGTTAGCAGCCTCACTACCCTGCTGCCGCACAGCAAGTCAAACACGCTATGAAAAAAGGTAAGAGAAGGAATCACATCTGTAATTTCATGTTCTAAATGAGTGTTTTTCCTTGATTCACATTACCAACATTAACCTGTTTGCACATGTTTAAAACTGTCCAACGTTTTAAAATTACCAATTAGCCCTTTTTACTAAAGTCACAGAAGATGATTCCAGTTTTGAAGAGGTATGAAAATATTTTCTTTTCCAGCTCTTTGTTATAATTTTCATCAAACATAGGTGGGATCCTAGTAGCTTTTAATAACTTTTGTGCAGGAAAATAACATAGAAAGTAGTTATCAAAAAGTAGAGAGATACTGTAGCTAAGTATGATAAAATATATTTTGTTTCCAAATACTTAGAGTAAAAGACCAGATTTATAAAATTTTTGATCTTGGAGCACAATTTTAAATGTCGCTTATCAATCTCCTAACTAATTAACTATTATGCATTTTGAAAAAGGTGTCCATATGCAATTTCTCCAATAGTTTTTGCTTTAAATTACTGTAGGATATGGTTGCTGTAATTATCAGCCACAGAATAGAAGTAATTTCAATGCTTCATGTTCTAGGTACTTATATGAGTAATCTAATTTTGTTACATTCATTTTGGTCTCTTCCTTTCTGGATAAAGAGAGATTTGTGTTATAATAATGGGCATTTTGTTGTCTCTTGCACAATAAAATGTGTAGTTGTGCTATTGTCTCCACAACAAAAAAGTAGGACATTGCTTTAAGTGAGCCTTCTATTAATTGAAAGTTACCCATTAAATGTGACTGTTTGATTTCTGGCATAACATTGAGCAATTCATTTTATTTTTTATAAACGTCTTATATCATCTATTCTTTTCTTTAAATTTAGCATCCTAAGTTTAGTCTCTTTGAATGATACTGAAGCAATAAACAGCATAACTTTTGCATATCTATCACAGGAAATTATATGCTTAAATTTAAAATTTATTTTTTTAATTTAAAGAGAAAAAAGTAAAAATAACAATAAAACAGTTTCAAAACAATATTCGTTCATATGGTATATTTAAATATTAAACTTGTGCTTATTCAGTATGTTTCAGAACTACTTTCCTAATTTTCATTATTAAGAATGTAATAATCAGATAGGAGAAATTGATATAGCATAAATAACTTCAATAGGTGTGCTGTGTGCTACTGCAAAACACAGAAAGGGCAGGTTACTTCTGCCTGCAAGAGCACAGTGTCCTCACAGAAACCAGGATATTTGAACAAGCCATTAATGAGAATTCAGGCAGAAGAGCAGTTGGGCAGGGACTGAAGAAGGGTTCAAAGGCGCATAAGCAGGAGACATGTTATCCAAGACCTGTGCTGCAATTTGGGGTCAGATGAGGATGTGATTCTGAAAACATCACAGAGACAAAATTAACAGGACTTATTAAGTGACTGAATGTGCTAGGAAAATGCGGGAGAGAGAAAAGCAGTTTCAGGTTCAGATAATTAGGTACAAGAACCTACACGTACAGGTGGAGCAACCACCATGAACCAAAACATAACAAAGAAAAGGGATTTTGGTTTTTTTTGTGTGTGTTTCTCTTGTTGAGACAGGATCTCCCTATGAGATTCAAGCTGGCTTTGAACTCATGGTGATCCTCCTGCCTCAGCCTCATGAATGTTGTGCTGGTATTACAGGTGTGGGCCAACACATCCAGCTTTAAAAAAGGATTTTAAAATCAGAAATTTATGAAATAATTTACCACTGAAATTCTAATTTTGACCTGGGTATATCAAGGAAAATCTATGGAATTAACTGCTAGGAAACAGTATGAGAGTACATAGTCAAAATTGAGCAAGATTTCAGATAATGATTGGAGAAGGATTCCTTGGTAACCCACATTTAGATATTTTCTGTATGTTATCTGAAATACATAATGTTCTAAAAGATGTATGAGCAGCTCATGGTGACACACAAACTGTAATCCCAGTACTCAAGGAGGCTGAGGCAGGAGGATCTCAACTTGAGCTGTCAATTTAGTGAAACTATTCTTAAAATAAAAAATAAAAAAGTGCTAGGGTTGTAGCCAATGTGAATTCTCTGGATTAAATTACAAGTGTCAAAAAAGAAAATTTTACATGTAAGTGTTTGGTATATTTTACTATTTAAAGGAAGAACTTGTTAACCCCATAGTCTGAAACATTTTAAATATTTAAACACACATTTGTGGGTTGTTATATGTTAATGCACATTTGTGTCATCTAACACTGTTCACTATGACCTTATTTTGGGAAAGAATATCTACCTATCTATTAAATTAGATGAGAGTTGTTACACTTATGTCCATATTCTTTTCCAAAATATGGTCATGTTAAACAGTGTTGTATGACACAAATGTGAGTTAGAATAAAAAGAAGATTACCTTACTTTGAAATTGAACTTACTCGCTTTCAGTTTGAAGTTTCTGATTGGTAAAGTGTAATAAATAAGAACATCTCCTTCACAGTATTAGTAATTTTGAAAATTAAAGAACATGGTGCAAGTGGAAAGCTCCTCTGACCTGAAAAATGATTTCCAATACGAGGGCGAGACAGTCAGCTCGGGAAGGCTCACCCGCGCGCCCGCGAGCCCTGGGACGTGCGCCTCTGCTTCGCGCCTCTGATTTCGCTGCGGGTATTTTCACCCTTGCTGTGTGCAGCCGTTCAGGTTTTGGACCGGTAGATCCACGACCTTGCGTCAAGCTTAGCAAAACAAAATAGTATCTAAAATTTTATGACAGTGGTGTACGGTAGCTGTTTTACTGTACAGTTTAAACAACAATTCCTTTCTTTCTTTAGATGGCAAGGAAGAAGTTTAGTGGACTGGAAATCTTCCTGATTGTCCTCTTTGTCATAGTTACAATAATAGCTATTGCCCTTGTTGCTGTTCTAGCAACTAACACACCTGGTGTTGATGGTAAGTAACCGTAGGAACTTTTATATATTAAAATAAAGTTAAGAAAAATTTATTCCATTGTGTTCATGGTTTAAAAATAATCTTTGAGACATGAAGCAAGCGAAGAAAGATCTACAGCAAATGACACAGTGGGTCCAACTTTTTGCATCCTTTATGTTCTGGTTATGACGATAGAAAGGCTTTGTAACTAGGGATCCGTGTGTTTAGTGAACTCCTGTACTTAAATTACTGGAAGAAGAAAAAGAGACTGAAAGACGAAGGCGTTCGTGCGCGGAGGAATCCTCGCCCACTGTTATGCTGAGGTTTTGCTCTGATCCTCAGAAACTTGCGCTGTGGCTGTGTTAACGAAGCAAGTACTCTCTTCCTCTTGCATCAGCTTTTTTTAAGAGAAAGAGGCTGCATGACGTAGGGAGCTAGAGGGAGGATGAAGCAAGACCTGCGGTGTTTAGCGACATTTTTCTGAATACTTCCATCCCAAATCAGAGACGCGGCTTACCGCTGTCGACTAAATCCGTTCTCCTTCGTCATTCTCTCCCTACCAAGTCAGAACTCAGGAAGGTATTTCACATCGCGTTCACGGCCGAGGTAGCGTGCGACCCCCGCCGCTGCTATTTTCTGACTGTCCTTCCGTAACTGGCCACTCACTGCGCTGTGAATCCCTCACAGACGACGCACGTCTGATTGCTAACATACCCTTCCTTATATAGAGTTTAATTTATTTTTTCTTTCTTGTCTCCAGCTTTCTGATCTTTATTTGTGAAATTGTTCTCTTCAAAGTATCTTCTCTCTCCAGTTTTCCTTTTCCGTAGTTTATTGTCCTCTTCTCTGTGCCCTTTCCGGTTCCCAATTTTTCATCTTCTTTCATCAGTAAAACACAGATCGTAAATGTTCTGGGAATGTATATTATATTTCTCTGTTAATCTATGACGGGATCTCCTATGAACGTATTATTTTCTTGAAGAAACAGACAACAAGGTTCTAGATTGTTACAAAATATTATGTTCTGACTGTTAGCGCCTGCAAATGTTTTACAAGTTTTATCTTTTAACTAACTTTTCAGTGAAAATTTCAGTTTCACAAGGGTTAACAATAGCTACTAAAGTAATATTCAAATAATGAGGAACCAATTAAATAACTTCTTTTACATTCTTAATATGGTTCTTAATTTCTAGAATTTTAAGACTAATATTTTAAAATACTATTTGAATCTTTCCCTTGTAAGTGATTGAATTTGTGGACTTTTAAAAATGCAAGTGTATTTTTACTTTCATTATGCATAAATTCAGGTATTCTTGCCACATAAACTACATGATACTCTAAGAAACTATAAAAATATTAAACATCATGTTTTATTTAATGAACTATTTTCTTCCCTTCACTTTCAGGACCCACTACCTCTGGTTCACAAAGATGTCCAGCAGCCATAAACGATCCCATCAATGAGAGAATAAACTGCATTCCAGAACAATCTCCAACTCAGGTCTGCAAAACATTTCTTGTACCTTTTATGAATATATTAATAATGATATTAAGGTAATTGGTTGTTACTGGATAATTCTATATTGTTGAAAACCTAGATATACATTCGGTTGAATATATTTCTTTATTATACTTTCATATAAACAGATAATAGATAATTGAAGTTACTGACCTTGATTTTTTGTACCTCTGTTCAATTCAGATTAATAAGTTAATATTTATCCAAGCTTAACAAGCTATTGTTAATGTTATAAAACTTCACACAGTTCTGACCTTTCATATCTACTTCTTTAAGAAGACATAATGTTTGGAAATACAGACAATTTAGATGAGAATGCCTTTATTCTTTAGCATGTTTATGATAATGCCATTGAAAAGACTCCGTGGAAATTAACACTCACTTTTTAATTTTTTTTTTTTTTGACAATTAGGAGAGAAGCAGCATTATGGAGAAAATTAAGGGTAGCTGATCAGATTGATGTAACCCTAAGTTGACTTTTTATTCATAAAACTGTGTGGGAATAAAAGTCAATGGATGAGTGTATGTGTGCATATATACATGTATATAATATATATGATATATGAATATATCATATATCTATGTTTTGCAAAATCTATAATATGCATGTCTAAATCTTGCCTCTTCCAATGTCCTCCACCTCACATAGAATAACAAAATAAACTATAAAATTTCTATTAGTCCAACATAAATTTGTTACATCACAGTTAAGCCATAATTTTCAAGTCAGTTCATCAAGCAAATTCTGAATAGATACTTTTTCCTTTGGGAAACTTTAAAAACAAGTCTTATAGCCTATCCAGTGATTAAAAAATGTGGATAATAGTATTTGCTGACACACTGAGGGACATGGCCAGGTGTTCTTTTTGGTTAATTGTCTCCTCAAGAAATGATTGAAGGATAATTCCACTGAGATACTAGGAGCCCTAAGGGACGTGCAGAGAAACAGTACATCACAGCCAATGGCCTAGAGTACTCGCGCCTACTATTGGTCTTTAACACCTGTCCAGCCTGTGAGGTTGCCAAAGAGTGTTTTCAATGTGAAACAAACTTATAAATAAAATAAATTCAGTTTTAGCAAATGTATTTACTTTTGCCATTTTTAGAAAACAAAATGAACTATTTTTAAAACAGCTTAGCACATCCAAAGGAATCGCTTTTTAGTACTGGATATCACACCTTTCACGTACTGGGCGAGCGTTACACCACCAGGACGCGTTCTCTGCTGTCAAGTGAACTTAAGTGTTGTCTTGATATTTTAACTAAGAAAGTTGGAATTTAATAAAACTTACGGTGGGCTTCTGGTTTAACAAAAGCTCTCATTCATTAAACTTTAAACTTATACTTGAGAGAATTTTTCAAGGCTGAATGAACATGTTAAGGTCATTCTCCTGCTAGATGAGAAGGAAAGGTTGAACTGAAAGGCAGACTTGCAAAGTCCAGAGCTGTGTCATATTCTCTAAACACAACAGCCTCTATCCGTGAACCAGCATCTTCTGACTTTCTCCAATTCATTTTCTGGGATAATATTTTTCTACTATAGACTGTTGATGAAGAACAAACGATGACAAGATGAGAAAATAAAATCTTCCTGAAGTTCAGAAAAGGACAAGAGTAATACTTTGTCTTTTACTCCTTTAGGAGATGTTTCCTATTTCAAAGAGAATTTTATTTAAACGCTCATGCAGGTTTTTAAAAATTTGCTGCATAACTGTACAATTTAACAGGTTTTTTTTTCACTAATATCTTGAAAGATTTTTAAAAACAGCTCATGTTAATTTTCCATCATCTCAAGTAATAAGCTAAATGTGATTTATTACCTTAATACATACACACTTAAAATTGTAAGTATGACAGTCATAGCATTCAAGTAAATATTATATGGTCCAAAACAGCTGGTTGATATTTAATTTTTTAGAAAGATTATGTTCTAATAACTTTCCTTAAGCTTTGAGTGTAATAATTCTCTTTGAGGTAGATAGAGATAGAGATATAGAGATAGATAGAGATGTAGAAGGAAGTGAAAGAACTGGTTACACTAAACTTATTGTACATACAACTTATTGTTTAATTAAAAAAAGCATGCACACACATTGAATTATAGTAAGAAAATATGGACTATGTCATTAGCATAGGAATTTAAAAAATCACTGTTCTACCCCAAGTGAGTTATTTAGCTCAGGTTGTTACAAAAACATACAAGAGACTTGTATCACACTTATGTTCTCACAGTTCTGGAGGTTAGAAGCTGAGGTAAAGATGCCATCAGAACTGGTCTTTCCCCCAGGCTTGCAAAGTGCTGCTTCTTTTTGTGTCACCACATAGTATTTTCTTTGCACACTGAGAGAGAAATTTTTGGTTTCCCTTTCTCTTTATAAAGACAATACAATGACTGGACTATGGTCCCTTACGTATGGCCCTATTTAACCTTAACTATTGTCTTAAGAGTCCTACCTCCAAATCTCATCAGAGTGGTAGCTGGAGTTTCAGTGTAGGAATTTGAGAGGGATATAATTCACTTTCTAACAGTTAGCCATCTCAAGATGTACTGTCCTATGTATTAACCTGTAATTTTAGCCTTGTATATGTACACAATCACACACAACTATAATGAAGAATATGACATACTGGTTGCATTCTTCTCTCTAGAGCTTATACCTTTTGATGTGTTTTAATTTTGTGGCTTTTCAAGGGAAGGAGAAAGAAGCATGAAGTTAGTTGAGGAATGAAAAATATTTCTAAAAATTCCTAATCCTGAATAATAATAATAGCTATGCCAGTTAATCTTAATTGTCTATTTGACTAGATTAAGAGTGTCCTGGAAGGGCGATTGGGTCACATCGGTGCTATCTTGATTGGCACTGATGTGCACATCTAAACGTGCTGTTAAGAAGCGGGGCCCGTTCCGAGGTGGGGACCGGGGTGCTCCTCTGGAGGACATAACCACGGCTGGCGCTCCTGGCCTGTGTCGTGCTTGCTGGACAGGAAGGCAGCAGCTTCCACCCACAGAATACCCACCATGATACTTTTTCCTTTGAGACTCCCAACAGTGGATTGAACCCATGGGTCTGCGAGCTAAATTGAACCTCTCCTCCTTTAAATGGCAGATGTTGGACATTTTGTTCAACAGTAGGAAAACAGGCCCATGCATGCAATTGCTACCGGAGAAGTGGGGTCATGGCTCTGACTGCACCCAGCATCGTGTTTCAGAAGCCATTGGAACTGGTTTCCAGGAAGTGTTTGGAGTGGTTCACAGATGCAGTCTAGGCCGTTGTAAAGAGAACTTAGCCCAGAGGACTCGAGTGCTGATAGAAAGGCAAACAGTTAAGGCCAGGCTTATGCAGTCCCCAGTAGGAACAAGAGCTCTATGAGGAACTGGACAAGAGGCCACTGTGTCCATATTTTGCTGATGTCCTGAGAATTTGTGGGAAGCTGAGTTTACGGGAAGTGGACTAATGGATGTGGTGGAGGAAATTTCAAACTGTTGCATAAGTGCTACTTATTATCTTTTAACCCGATCTGGGAGCAAGAATTGGGAGTATAAAGTAAAGTCTAAAGATTTTTAAAGTTTTGGCTCAAGTGGAATCATGTGCAAACTTGGAGCCAAAGAGAGTGCTGCTTGTTGAAGGGATTAGTGTCATTAAAGACACTGAGTGTTTTTAACCTGGATGCAAGGTGCCTTAAGGAGATTTTGAAATCAGTTAAACTCCACCTACTACAGACTCAGAGTTGCAAAAGTGTAAACTTTTCCTTTGAGAACAGACCTGCTGGGCCCCGTGCCAGAGAAGGACTGCTTCAGGAATTAATTCCCTGGACTGATTGCAGTGCTCTTAGCTGTTTGGTCACTCAGAGGACACTGTAGCTATAGTCCATTGGGGTTGGCTTCTATGCAAACTGGCGGCAGACCTTGGTGTCATCCTTGAGATGCAGGTTTTGTAGACATGTAGAACACAAGAACTGTGGGGTCATAGAGGCCTCCACACAGACTTCAGAAGAAGGCTGTGGATGCCAGGCAATGTGCCCGTGACAAGGGAGATCTGAGGCTGTGGGAATGAATCTGAAGGCACAGTGCTGACCACAGGAAGTCAGAGATTCCAGAAACATAGAACGTCTGCCCAAATCCGCAGGAACCAGAGCGAGCCAGCCTCAGGAAGAAGCCATGGGCTGAAACTTCCATGGCTATAGGCGTGGGGCTGCCTGAGCTGTCTAGAACTCACTTATAACAACCATGTATCTCACATGCCAGTACCAGAGTTACAGAAGTTATTCTTTGCCTTTCTAGGTTTTGGTCTTGCTTTTGCCCAATTCTTTTCTTCTCTTACATTTTCCCATTTTGCAATGAGAATATTAGCTCTATGCCGTTTAATCCTGAGAATATGTAGCTTTATTTTCATTTTTACAGGGGAGTTTTAGTATTAACCTTGCCTTGAGTCTCAGAAGAGGCTTTGGGTTGGATTATGGAGCAAAGCTGGAACCTTTGAGACTTTGAAGGAGGGATTACTTCATGTTCAGTTTTATGTACAAGAGCTGAATCATGTTAAGTGGAATCATTGACGTTCTTGTGTTTATTTGGAATTGAAGGATGGTTTAAGGAGATATGAGTAAGTGTTAATTCAAGGACTAGACTTGTGCCAGTTAACCGTCATGTCAGTCTGACTGGAGTAAGAGACTCCGGGAGGTTGACTGAGTCGTGAGGGTGCTGTACCCCCTTATAGTTGGATGAGTTCCTACAAACTGGGTCTCCGTGGGAGGCAGCTCCTCAGTGGTACGCCTCAGCAAGCTCTGTCTCTCGCCGGCACCCTCTCACTGTGCTCCACCTTGTGACCATCACGAGATGAGCTTGTTCATTCCACCACAGCCTCCTGCCATGATGCTTCTGTCTTGTGTCCCGCTAACCATGAACTGAAACCTGAAATCTTTAGTCAAATTAAACCTGCCTGCTTTAGGTTTTATATGAAAAATGTTTCATCTCATCAACAGGAAAACTGATGGAGACAACAACTAAACTTACATAAATACCAAAATATTCATAAGATACACTAACATTAATACCATTTAAAAGCAGTAAGGGAATATATAGTTTAAAACTAATACTTGGGTTTGTATATGCAGTGAAGTAAATAATATTTTCCAAAAGAATCAATGTCTGCCTGAATTCTCAAAATGTGACTTCATTTGGAAATAGGGCTTTTGCAGATGTAATTAGTTAAGGTGAAGTTATACTGGATTATGAAGTAGCATAAACATAACCACTGGTGCTCTTATAAAAGAAGAGGGTGATATACAGACAGCGAAGAATTCTCATGAAGGAAGCAGAGATTGGAGTAGTGCCCCATAAGCCAAAGAATACCAAGGTTTGCCAGGAGCCACTAGAATCTTTGTGTACCTTCAGCAGCAACATGACCTTCCTAGCACCTTAATTTAGGATTTCTAGCTTCCAGAGCCATTGTTTTAATTCACCTAGTTTCATGGTTGTTATGGCGGCCCTAGAAAACAATGTGTACTTTGAGAAATTTAATTGAAATGTATTTTACTGTGTTTTATTTTGTCAAAATGCAGTTATACTCTACTTCTTTTCTCTTGTGTTTTAAAATCACTTTTTATACCCTTCCAAATTACTACTTCTTATGTAATACTACCACTTTACTTTGTACTAATATATATATATATATTTTTTTTTAAATCAAGGTCAGCTGTTGGAAATGGTAATTTTTGTATAACAATGTCTTTGCACTGGTGGGAATGTTTTTATAGGAAAGCTAGTGGTAAAACTATTTCATAAACGTGGTACATACACTAGATTCAAATAGCCATCCACACTCCAGAATTGTTAGACACAATTCCACTGGTTTTTGCAATATATATATATATATATATATATATATATATATATATGTTATGCATGTATGTATGGGTGCTATTTGTGTATCTACAGCCAAAGTAAAAATAAGAGAGAGTAAAATGAAAGAATTAAGATGTATTATGTTAAGCCAGGGATATAGCTCAGTGACACAAGCACCTGCTTGGAAAACACAAGGTCCTGAGTTTGATTCCTGGTACCAAAAATAAAAATGTATTATGCACAACATACTGCAATGTACTAATAAATATTTTCAAAGTTACCTTATTTGGCTTAATATGGTACTTTTAAAGTATTTTTATTAGATATAGCAAAAAATTATAACCCTATAGGAAATAAAATTATGAACATGTCACACAATGTTAAATTTAAGTATGAGGTAGATTTTCAATAATACAGTATTTTATTTTATTATTTCATTTTGGAGACAAGGTCTTGCTATGTAGTTCAAGTGGGCCTTGAACTCACGGCTGTCCTCCTGCCTCTGTGTCAGGAGTGCTGGGATTACAGGCAGGCGTCATCACTCCGGACTCAATAGTACATTTTAATGCGTAGTATCACCGCATTGCTCAACTTTTACATAGACATTTATGGTTCTTCCCCCATACATAATCTTTTCATGGAGATAATAAAATTTGTAAATGTAGTATTTTGTTTTGTTTATTGAATACATTTGCAGTAATTTCTTGTGACTTTTGGCATATGAACTAGTTAGAAGGGAGAAAATAGATAATTGTTAAACTAATAAACCTCTAAAATATTCCTCTTAAAAATCTTATATGGAATTTAACGGAGGTATATATTTTTGTCGTCATAACTTCACCATATTCTTGATATAGTAAGTACAAAATTAGCATTTCAAGTCTCCTTCATCAACACCGTTTCAAGAAAGTAAATTATAGTTACCCACAGGGCAGGAACTCTGAAAATACGTGCTTATAATATTATGCACGGAATCACTCATCCGGTAAATCAAAACTCAGAGCCTAAGTATCTGATGTCCTATAATAATTCAGTTAATGCACTGTTTTTGTATCTTCCCAGAGACAGGAATAAAAAACTGACATTTTGCCATATTATATATTTGAAGATGTAAAGCATGCATTTGTTGGGAGAGCAGCCCGGGGGCATTTGACCATGACACTGACCGACTCCCCCTTTACCGTGTGTGTCAGGCCGTGTGCGCGCAGCGGGGCTGCTGCTGGAGGCCGTGGAACAACTCGGTGGTGCCGTGGTGCTTCTTCGTGGACAATCACGGCTACGACGTGGCTGCAAGGAGAGCGACGGACGCCGGTGAGAAGGGCTTCCTCTTCATTCTAAGAGAAAAACAAAGCTGAAAGTTGTCTCCGAAAAAATATCTTCTATAGAATCGAATAAGAAGTGTGTCACCAGAATGTTTAAATTGGTTGTACAGTATTGACTATTTTATTTTTTCCACGAAGGTATTTTCCAAGTTAAAAAGCTCTCGTGATTTGTGATAAATACATTATTGTACAATAAATATATTTAACAATCGCATCTGTGTGGAAAAGCTAACTCACGACCGCTCTTTTATTCCTGGTTGAAGGACTTGAAGTTCAGCTGAGCAGGATATCTTCTCCTACTCTGTTTGGAAATGACATTAACAACGTGCTCCTCACAACTGAAAATCAGACACCCAATCGTTTCCACTTCAAGGTTTGGTTTTTGATATCATGTAAAAGATTTAATAATAAAATGTAATTTATGAATGTACTCTTTGGTCTATCAATCTATTTTCCTTCTTGAGAAATATTTATTTTAAAGAAAAAGACTAATTGCTATCGTTATTACACTACTTAAGCCTGTTTCCTCAAATCTAGTGCAGGAATATTAATAGTTTTTCCCATTCTTTGTTTTGAAAAATTTAAATAATAGAGCCCATGTCAAGTATTTAGTATACTATTTTAAGATGCGTAAACATTGAATAAATATTACTCTTTTATTTCAGTTACAGGTTATGATGGAGTACTTGTTTAAAATTTAATATGAGAAGAAATGTTAAGAGTGACATAAGAATGTAATTTATATTCGCTGAATATATTAGTCCTGGTCACTTCATTGTTTTATTTTATTTATTATTTTAATTTTGCAGTCCTGGTTGTTGAACCCAGGACCTTCACACTGAGCTGCATCTGCAGCCCTTTGGTCATTTTTTATATTGAGATAGGGTCTTGTAAATTGCTGAGCTGTCCAGGCTGGGCTTGAATTTGGGATCCTCCTGCCTCAGCCACACAGAATACTGAGTCTATAGATGTGCACCACCACACCTGGCTCTTTGCTTGATTTGGGAAAAAAATCCATACTGTCTTTCACAACAGTAGCCAGTGGCCTGTTCTTTTTTAAAATCTGAAGATGAGAAATCATATATTTTCATTTTACCAACAATTTCATAGGAATGAAGTGATTTTAAAATTTTATGTATTTATTCATTTTTGAAATGTTGGACACTGTCTGGCAAGTGATCCACCCAGAGTCACATCTCAAAGCCTGAAATCTTTAAAATAAAATTTAAAATCCTTTTGGCGCTATCTAAGGGGATGAAAATTGAAACCACTAGGAATAATCCAGTTCATAAACAGGTGCTATTCAATAGTCAATATTACTCACTGCAATCTTAGAGCTTTTATCAGCCCATAAAACTCTTTACTTGATTTTATATGCAAAACTTTAAAAACTAATTAAATATTTCCATTTCTTAACAATAGATGTGTGTTCTCTCTGCTAACCTCCCGCGAATGTTAAAATTTAGGTTGAACAACTGTTGGTAAAATAAATTTTCCGAATGCATTATTTTTTATTTGAATTTTGTAACTCAAAATTTTAAAATGAAACAATTGTTTTGAACCATACAAAGATAATTCCTTTAAATCCTTGCAGATTACTGATCCCAATAATGTAAGATACGAAGTTCCTCATCAGTTTGTAAAGCCGCACACCGGGCCCGCGGCTTCTGAAACACTGTATGACGTGCAGGTTACAGAAAAGCCTTTCAGCATCAAAGTTATAAGGAAAAGCAACGGCAGAACTTTGTAAGCAGGAATTTTATTTTATAATTATACAAATTTAAATAGCTGTCCTATTTCACTCTATTTTTGTAGAATAAGGATATCTTAATATAACTACATTGTCACAAAGAACAGCTTTTTTCTGATGAGAAAGTTGGTGCAAAACTTTGTGAGGATTCTGACAACAGGCTCCTGCTTCCCGCTCATGGAAGGCACTGAAATGTGAATAACGTGAAGATACCAACCGAGTGAACTGGACGCGAAGGTGGAGACCCCTGGCATAATTACAGCCTTGGCTGTATCTTTGTTAGTGTAGAAGTGCTACTGAAGGTTGTCCTCAGTATCTACCTCATTGTGCTTCCAATCTGTAGTATTAATGGTGTTAATTTGTATGGTGACACTGAAATACTTCTATGTAAGTTAAACTGAATCTCGGCTGAACATCTTCACTTAGAATCTATCAGCTGGCTGGTGGAGCAATAGGTACAAGGAGGTTGGAAATTCCCTGGAAATTGAAAAAAAGCTCTTGCCTTCTCAAGAATGTTCATTAAGCAATAGCCCAAATCAAATTATATTCATTGAAAGTAATTTAATACTTTTGCAGTTGGCTCCATGCTACATGATGAAAATCCATCTTCACAGGTGGAATCCAGCAAAATCAACATCAGAGGGTACAATGGAGCTCAGGGTTAGGATTAACACCTGGGGGAACAGGACATAATTATTCCATGTATATTTCAGAACTGCTAAGAGAATTGACTCTAAATCTTCACACCATAGAAAATGATATATGGAGTGAAGACTATATTAGTTAATTGCGTTAGTCATCCCATAACATATATGAAAGCATTACATTGTGCTTCATAAATATAAGAAATTATAATTTGCTAACAAAAGTAAAAAATATTACATGCAAGAAATGGCATTTAAAATTTCATGTAGTAGAGACTTGGTCTGCATAAAATGTAGAAGGAGTTTTCTTTTTGGAAAAAATGATAGGGAAGTCAATTGTAGTGTACATGGTAGAGGGCTTAAAGCCGCTGCAATGCTACATTGTAACCCTGAGTCCCTGGAGTGCAGCAGATACCTGAAACCTTTTGTCTGCTACTTGTGACCTTTGAAATCCCAGTTTTATTCTTTCAGTGTGTGTTATCTATGAGCCGTACAATAGTTGTGGCTTTGTGTTTGGGTTGTGACGGTGTATAGTGAATGCATGTGCAAACATTAGATTCATGATCTTGAAGAAAATTGTATTGGTTATTAAACAAATTTTGATTATGACAAAATTTGTATTGTCCTAAAATGGGACCACATATAAACATTGACATCTTTGAAATTAAATATTCTATATGATGTTAAATGACACACATATTTGATGGAATATTTTATGCTTCTACACCATTTATTTCTTTGTTTCTTGGTTCAGATTTGATACCAGCATTGGTCCTTTGGTGTACTCTGACCAGTATTTACAGATTTCAACCAGACTTCCCAGTGAATATATTTACGGCTTGGGGGAACATATTCATAAGAGGTTCCGCCATGATTTATACTGGAAAACGTGGCCCATTTTCACACGAGATGAGCTTCCTGGTGATGTAAGAAACTCTTGTTATCAATGAAAACATTGTATTGAATTAAATTTCCTGTTTCAAGCCATCACTCACCTGTCACCAATTAAGTTTTCTGGTCATTAGTGACATCTAATGCAGAAGCTTGTTTACTTGAGGGGTGAAACCTCGTAGCTAAATCCTGAACTTAGTTACTAACAGATTTCATGAATGTTTGAGTGAGGTGTTTCCAGGTTATGAATGTTTTTCACTTTCATGGTTTGTTATTCCTTTTACATCACCTTTATATTTAAGCTCATTAAGCTAGAATAATTCCAAATGCCATGTGTTACATGCTACAGTGCATTCCCATACTGTGGACTTCACCTCACACATCCTGGTGCACTTCTTTTCCATCTATATGTCATCTTCTGTGGCTTCCAATTTTTGCACAGGAGTTGATTTTCTTTCTGAAACTTGAGATGGTTTATCATTCATAAAATATATCATTGAAAGCATATCTGAATTTTCACCTCATAAGAACTTCTAAATTCTCCTATGTAGGGAATATCCTTGCTTTCTTACCCATTCTTTACATTTTAGTATGACAGTAATCATATATATATAATTATTGATTGATTTCATGTGAAATTATTAAGTAAAAAGCTTTGCACTGCAATTTTTTATAGATAGTGACGAAATTAGTATAAAAATAAGAGTAACGTATAAAAACAGATGCGTTGTTAAAGGCCATTTTAACACTGTTAGCATAGTAAATCTTACTCCAAAAACACATGAAATTTCATGTTTTTGCCTTTCAGAACAATCACAACTTATACGGTCACCAGACGTTCTTCATGGGCATTGAAGACACATCGGGAAAGTCATTCGGTGTGTTTTTGATGAACAGCAATGCAATGGGTAAGAATCCCTTACATGATCCTGTGATGAAGAGACAGTCCACCTGACACCCTGCTCAAGAGTTTCTGTATCTAGCCGCGGATATTAGGCGCCAGAAGATTTGAAGTTAGTGGACAATAAAACTTTTCCCATGCACATTTCTATTTTGGGCAGAGGATTCCATGTTAATACACACAGCTGCTTTCTTTGCCCTTAGGAGCAACGCAGAAACACATCTGTAAAAATTAGTAAGTCCCTCCTCACGGCCACTTTTGTCAAGATGAGTTAACAGGCTGTTACCGCTAAAAAAGAGCAGGATCTCTATGCGATAACAGTAACAGCAATTTGTAGTCCATTAGGATTCGAAGAAATGTAAGATCTTTGGGTCTTTGAAATGTGAGTGGAACATCCATTTCATAACTGAAATAGTGAGAATAAAATTTACAAAGATTAATGTTCTAGAAGGAGCAGTTATCCAGTTAATTGCATATAACAGAGCTAAACTAAAACTTTTAATTTTTTTCATAGAAATTAATTTGTAGCAATCCAGTCTTTCAGAGAATCTTGAGATAATTAATGGATATTTTAGAGAGAATGCTGTTTGTTCTGAGATGTTTAGTCTTTACCCACTGCTATGCCGTTTTCAGGGGAGTCCTTGCCAACCCTGTCCACAGAAATTCTAGGCTACCCTACCATGAACTTTATGCATGCCTGCACCCTACTTTTCTCATAATGTGATTTACACACTCAGTGTCTTGCCTCTCTTAATTATTTATTTATTTTTTTCTTTTGTCTTTTGTTTTTTCTTCTGGTATAAGGAATTGAACTCACAACCTTGCACTTGCCAGGCAGGATCTTTGCTGCTGAGCTAAATCTGCAGCCCCTCTCTTAATTATTTAAAATAGTATGAAATAATATCACCAAAAAGCATTTTCTATACATATCGCAATTATTTTATTGCTGTCTTTTTATTACTTATGTGTACTTTCCCTATTTTTGTTTTGTAGAGGTTTTTATTCAGCCAACTCCAATAGTAACTTACAGAGTTACTGGTGGCATTTTGGACTTTTACATCTTTCTAGGAGATTCACCAGAGCAAGTCACTCAACAGTACCAAGAGGTGTGTTTCAGACCTATTTTTTACAAAACTACATTAGAGTATATTTTCTTCATCTAACAAATATATTTAAGTATTACTTTATCCTATGTATCTGGAGAATATTAGCTAAATATATTTCAAATCTTACATTTTGCAATACTGGATATTAAACTAAGAGCCTTTGCAGCCTTATTTTATTTTTATTTTGAGACAGGGTCCTCCTACATTGCACAGGCAGGACACACGAGTGTAATCCTCCTGCCTCAGCCTCCCAAATGCTTGGATCACAGTTGTGCATCAAAATGCCCAGATAAATCTTATCTTTTTAAGATATGAGCAAGCGATATATTTTCCCAAAATGATATATTTTCCCAAAATATTTTGTACATAATGTTACATACCTTCAAATGTCTGCCTTTTCAAAAACATTTTTTGTTTAAGGCACCTGAATTTGGAAGTTAGATTTCTTTGTGTTAATGCATATTAAACCATTGCTTATTGATGACTTATTTTGAGAAATAAAGCATGAGGAGGAATCTGACTTTCAACACTGAGAATAGGAAATAACGGTGTAGATTATATACAGTTTTGATCAAAATAGCAGATGATCAAAATAGCAGATCAAAATAAAAGGTGACAGATTTCCCTCTTATTTTATTATTTTTTGTTGCTATTCTTTTATTCTCTCGCTTAACTTTCCATGATACATAAAATATCACCTGGCAATTGTTATTTTCTTGAGTGCTTTTTAAAAAACAAAGTAAAAGAAGGACAACATTAATTTCTAATTGTTTCTGAACAAAATGTAAGGGAAAATTTTTTGAATGAAGTTAATACTAAATCTTTGTTGATAGTGTTAAGTAATAGAGACATTGCCGCATAAAAAGCCCATTATTATTTATTAATGTCAGATATGTTTCTCTTTATTGAAATTAATTAAATATTCATTTACCTCAAGCTCATTGGACTGCCAGCAATGCCGGCGTACTGGAGTCTTGGGTTCCAACTGAGCCGCTGGAATTACGGGTCCCTGGAGGTGGTGAGGGAGGTGGTGAGAAGGAACAGGGAAGCCGGCATACCATATGTGAGTAGAGTCAAGCTTTGGGGGAGTGTGCACCGCAAGCTGAGCATTGCCATGTAATAACAGATGCAGCTAGTTGTTCGCTATATTTACTATGTGTATGTATGATTAAAATAGTGCTTCTAATGGTGAAGTGTATTGGATCAGTGCTCACACCTACTGAAAGTTGTATATATGTATTTTTGCAGAATGGATCAATGCTTATTTTTTTCTAGAACAGAGTATGTTTAGCTATGAACAAAATCACATTCAATAATTTAAATAGATCTCATTTTGCTGTTTAAATATTTAGTTTATTCTCCATGCCATAATTGTCTCTCTATCTCTATCTATCTAACTATCTCTAGACACTACTGTGTAGAATAATCATCATGCAAAAACATTTATGGTCATTGAATGCTTGCATATTTAAGAATTAGAAAAACTACTTTTACAAGTAATTCCATTGTTTCTTTCATGACATTAAAAGAATATGAGTTAATTTACCTTTAAATCATTACGTTATAATACAAATTCATTAGAGTTAAAAATTAAGACTGTTGGAGACTTCTATTAGTACTATTTATTGAAACATATCATGCTAATTTTCAGGATACACAAGTGACTGATATTGACTATATGGAAGATAAGAAAGATTTTACTTATGATAAAGTCACATTTAATGGACTCCCTGATTTTGTCAGAGATCTGCATGATCACGGACAAAAATATGTTATCATCTTGGTAATGACAGTTTGTACATTAAAACATTTTTTATCTTGACAATTTATGAGTTTGTGGGTTATATAGCTTCTCCTCTCTCTCGTCAGGATCCTGCAATTGCTACAAGCCGACTTGCCAACGGGGACGCGTATGCGGCTTATGACAGAGGTAGCGCACAGCATGTGTGGATAAACGAGTCAGACGGCACCACGCCACTGATCGGAGAGGTGAATTCTATTTATTAAACTTGCATGCTTCTGATCTTCTGTTCTGGTACATCGGAACTTCTCAGAACGTGTGCTGTGTGTGTTTGCTTTCTTTTTTTATTTTGAAGAGAAAAAATTAAAAATAACAATAAAACAGTTTCAAAACAGGCTACTGGTGAAATTATTGATGAAAGAGTGAAAGAGGGCCAGTGGAATAAAACAAAAAGAAAACGTAGAGATCGAAATTCTGAATGAGAAAGGAGGTAGGCTAGCGAAAGAAAAGAGAAAAAAGGAAAAGAAAAAAAAAAAGATGAAAAAACCAGGAAACAAAAATAACCACACACAGGGAAGAAAACTTCAAATGTACAGAAGAAAAACAGCAGGACAGAAAGAAAAAGAGAAAAGAAAAGGGAAAAAACCCAACAGCAACAAAACAAAACAAAAAAGTCCCAAAACCAAAACAAACAACCAAAGCGAGCAAACAAAACTCGCTAACCCAGCCGACTGCCAAAAGGAAAGCCCACCAGACGGAGAAAAGTAGAAGCAGAGAGATTTTCTAGGGTCTGCAGCTCTGTCATAAATCTGAGTCCGATCCCAGAGCATGTGCTTCAGCCAAGATTGCAGGTGGATTTGCTCTGGAGTTAGGTCTGATCTTTGTTCTGGATTTGGGGGATGGGATTAGTTTTCTGTGGCTGGAGTTCTCCCCAGCTGTTTAAAAAAGGAGAAAATAATAACAGATGAAAAAATAAAAGAATTAAAGGAAAAAAATAAAGAGGGACGCCCAGCCTACCCACCTCTGTTCCGCGTGTCTTTGCCCACAAGCACAAGCCTGGTTCACCTAACTTACTACCTTCTGGCTCGTGTTGGAACTGTTGCTCCAGCCTCTTCCGAGCCACTAGTCCCGACTGCCCACCGCGCCTGCTCTGCCGGGGTCCCCCTGCGTCACCGGCCTTCCCGCGGGTCTCTGGTCCCGGAGTCTCCCCCGTGGAGCGAGAGGAGTGGTTATCGGACTTGCTTCCCCGCAGCAGCTGCAGCTAGGCTACCTTCATTTTCATGTTGGGTATTTTATTTGTTAAGAGAATTTTTGGTAGAAAAAACATTCCAATAATCTTTAAATTTTACAGAAAGTAAATTGACACCATATCAATTTAAAAGCTACGAAGTTAAAGCTCTGAAATTAGGGTATATAATTTAGGTTCTTACAAAAATTCTAAGGCCTTTCTGGAGGAGTTTGATATACAATAATGGCAAATATAAGCCGAGTAACCGTAAATTGGTTTCTGAGTTTTAAGATTTACATTTAATCTTCACAATAAAATAATGAGAGAACTATTACTGAAATTCTTTCATAAAAAAGATGGTTATTGAGAAGTAAAATAAAGATCATAGAACTAATGAGGAACAGAGTGCAGAGAATGCCTAATTCCCAGATGTATATTTTTATTCAGAATCAATATTCTTTTGGTGGCATCTTTTTAAGACATATCAGACACCTTAAAAATCTAGATGCAATGATTTGGTAACTCCATTTCTGTGATTTAGTCAAAATAAATAAATCAAGAAGAGACAGGAGTCTAAAATCCATATCTATTGCATCATTTATAACAATGAAAATTTTCTATTTTTATTATAGTATTTAAACTGAAGATTCTAGTGAAATACTTTCTTCAATATTATGAACTGCATTTGAGACACATGTTGTTTCCCATAATACCTAATAAGAATTCAAGGAATATATTCTAAGATCTATAATGTGAGATACAGGCAGATCGGAAACTCAATATAAGTTATTTAAATGTAAAACAGCATAGTTCATCCAACTTATTTAAAATTGAATTATTCTTGTCTAATGCTGTTGTTGGAAATGGCAAGCAAAGTAATATTAAATAATCGGAGGAACCACACGTTACAAAGTTAAAGCATACTTAAGCTTTTGCCTTGCAGTGGGCTCAGGTGTAAGACTGCCCTGGTTTGAATTCCTGCTGCACCAGTTCTTAGCACTGTGACTTTGAACAAGCGATTTAACTTCTCTGTCTGTTACTTTTCTCAGTTGCAAGGTGCAATTAATATAGTACCTCCCTGACCTGTAAGGCAATGATAAAACTAAATTTCCAATAATCATGTGTCAATAATTATAAAGTGATTGGAACAGTGCCAGGCACATATTAAATGTGATACTCAAGATTGTTGATAATGAATCAAAATAAAAATATTTTCCCTTGAATTTATTTAAAACAAGTGCCTTTGGAAATGAAGTAATATACATTACTGGACTGGAATAGATAGTTATCGAAAGTCTCGCTCAAATATGTTGATAAAAATTAAGATGAAAAGGTTTTACCTCGAACATATTGGAAACAAATGCCCTTAGAAATAAAATAATGTGTATTTTTATCAGATGAGACTACATAGTTATTTTTGGTTTTTTATGAACTTAAACAATGAGATTGCTCTAAAATAATCTTAGTTGAAATAAAAAATAGTAGCCTCCTTCTTTGTTCTCGTATTTTTTGCCTTCCTACATGCTTTACAATCAGTTTTTATCTCTTTATTTTAACTGGTATCTCATTAATGCATCTCTTACTAAACTTGAGATTACTTTAAATGTAGATGGTGACAGACTTGTATATCAAAAATATGCAAGGGTATAATGCTAATAATTTTAGTATGCTTCTCAAATAGTTTGAAATTTCATCTTTAAATTTTGTATATATATATATGATTTATTCATCTAGGTATGGCCAGGATTAACAGTATTCCCTGATTTCACTAACCCAAGCTGCATAGATTGGTGGGCAAATGAATGCAGTATTTTCCATCAAGAAGTGAACTATGATGGACTTTGGATTGTAAGTATCAATTTTAAACCAGAGATTTTGTTCAGCTATCATAGAAGTATTCATAAAGTGTATTTAATATAAAAAGCTCATATTCTTCTAGACTGTATAAATATCATACTTGTCATGTTTATAAGTTAGAAAGTAGCAAGAACTGAATATGTAAAGTGAGATTTTACTTCTGTAATAATGAACTTGATAGGAAGAAAATCTTCAATTTTGTAATTAAGGTTTTATATCTTTATGACTAAGAACTTCTCTGAAGAACAGATAATGAGGTATGGGGATGAGCCTATAGCAGTCACCTTTCAAAATCATTTATGAGTCAGTAATAGTACAACAATTATAGCAATGTAAATGTGCAAAAGTTCCCACTTTATTTAGAAACTTTGTTTTAGCAAGCTACAAAGTAGAACAAATACAAACTGGCTGCAGATTTTGTTTTATTGCAAGAAATGGCAATGGGAGCTATAATTTGGGAAAGTAGTTGACCAATGCAGTGTATTAACTTAATGTTTCCTTACTATTTGGCCATAAAATTTTTTCATAAAATACAAACTAAAAATATAACCACAAATAAACTCCTAGATAGGTTATAACATTGTTTAAAGAAAACAGTTGGGGCTTTTGGAAGCTTCTTTGAGTTTTTGTTTTTATCTCTAGTTATTCAGAGCTTACTGATGGTCAAGGATGTAGGTTTTTTGATTTTGGTAAGTCTGAATCCCCTAATGACCCAGAAGATCTGTATTTTATACAAACATCTGATGCACCTGGACACAAAATGAACAGCAAGTATTTTGTTCAAAAGTGTTATAACTATGTACTCCTGGTAGGAGATATAATAAGTGTGCTAACTCTCTCCTTTGACTATTTAAATGCAAACTATTTTTACTTTCATGAAGTGCTTATTATTCATTTAGTCATTATTTTAATTATTAGTTATTTACTCAAAAATATTTAAATATATTTACTATTCATACCTATATATTGGTATATTAAGAAGATGCAAATATGAGAAAATTTTTTCTACTTACAAAATAGCATTTAGTGAAGAGCATGATTTTCAGGATTCTATGATTGTATCAACAGAAAAAAGATTAAAAGATTTTTAGCTTCTTTGTAAACATTAAGTCAATGAAAGCACACTGTTTGTATATAATTATAGTAAGAAATAATTGAAAAATTATCTTCAGATCTTGAGTTTTATTTTCATCCGAGTATTTATTTTATTTATTTTAAGTTTCTGCAGTCTTATTTTTTTCTGTTGTAAAACTTTTTTATTTTAAAGATAAAAGAACCAAAATATATTAACAAGATGTAGTATTTTTATATAATGGAATATTACTCAGCTATAAAGAAAGATACACTCAAGGCTTTTATAGGTAAATGAATGTAATTAGACACCATACTCATCAGTTAAATAAATCAGACACACAGGTGTAAATATCATGTTGTCTCCCTAGTGTAAGAACCTGAAAGAGTAGATATAATCTAAAAGGTACAATAATATTTTGAAAGGGAAAGAAACTGCTCAAAAGGAAAGAATGACTGGTATGTGGGAAATGAGGAAAGAAAGAAAGAAGAGAAATATATATGTACATGCACACACACGCACACACAAGATAGCTAAGATAATTGTACTCATAATTTCTATTGCTTTATTGAAAGGAACAGTGGATGCTTAATTGTTTGACCCTGTTGTAACACTTTGATTAGAACAGAATTTGTGAGTGATTCTTTTTGTAGTATAGAAAGAATACTCAATTTCCTACATCACTGTAGACAGCAAATCATCTGCAAAGAGGAGAGGATGAGAAGGTTAACAGCATCAAGAGAGGCAGTTTTTTTTACTACTAGTCTTAATACAGAAACATCTTAGCTTATCCCTAAAAGTTAAGACACAATGAGATCAGTACAACTTCAGTGCTCAGTAAGTATCAGTAAATCCATGCATATTCTAAATAAACTGTGGTTATTTTTGCTTCCAGCTGTTGAATAATTGCCAACTCCTGCTGCTCAGGTGGTTGTCTATTTTTTCACTCTCTCTCAGTTATTTTTCCTGATGGAATAACCATTAAATGAAATACTCATTGCTGTCTAACTGATAAGCTTTAATTTTTATGTCAACTCTGAAAATATTTTTCAATTTACTAGATTTGTATTATAGTTTCTGTATCACTGGTTTTGAATTTTAACCTTAAACATTACACTCTAGAAATCAGTTTACTATTCTTGGTATAATTAAGACTGAAGCTGTGATTTCAAAATAAAATTGTTAGTCAATATTTTTAAAATTTGAAGGCAATTTCCATTGTCTTTATCATATAAACATATGTTGTGATCATGTTCTTGGTATCACTATTATTAGTCATTTATTTACTTTTAGGAGGCTCTGGGGATCAAACCCAGCACCTTGTATACGCAGGGTAAGCCTCTTTATTTTTGAGCTACCTGGATTTAGTGTTACAAATCTAACAAGCAGGAGGTTTTTTCT
>NW_004955448.1:14742850-14752665 GCF_000276665.1 Chinchilla lanigera | reverse complement strand
CCTTGCCTTCCTTCTTTCCTTCCTCCCTCCCTCCCTCCCTTGACCCTCCCTTCCTTTCTTTCTTTTTTTAATCTTCTTTGTCTTTTTGAGAAAAGGTCTTGCTATGCAGTTCAGGCTGGCCTGAGCTCACTCTGCAGCCCAGACTGGTCTCTAACTAGCAATCATCCTCTTGCCTCAGCCTCCCAAATGCTGGGATTATAGGCATGCACCACCACACCCAACATCAGAAGTTGTCAGTGAAGAAATATAATGCACAATATTTGGAAACAATTCATTGAAAGTTATACCAAATACGTTTATATGTACAAATAAATGGGGAGCTATTTCATCATATTATTTGCATATTTCATGGAAGTTTTATAAAAATTAATTTATTTTATGTATTTTTAAAATGAATCTTCATTTATTTAAATTTACTAATTTTTATATATCCTGTGATAAAGTCATGAAGACAAATAATTAGTTTATATCCATATATGCTCTGTATGACAGTATTACAGCATATTAATTTTTAATGAATATAGTCAAACAAATTGATTATAATATTGCAGATAATTCCAGGTAATACCACAACATAGGTTTGGATATATTTATATTTTAAAATGACTACAATATTTTCCCTCATCCATAGATGATTAGTATATATTTGAAGGAGGAGGCATTTTCCTTTTTATCACAAGAAGAAATCTATTTTCTTTCTTTTTTTGTTGTTTTTTTTTGTTTTTTCTCCCGGTACTGGGAATTGAACTAACGACCTCGCACTTGCCAGGCAAACGCTGTGCCGCTGAGCTAAATCCCCAGCCCCTAGAAATCTATTTTCTGTCTCAAGCTTCTCATGTAATATAGTATGAGGGTATCTTAATAGTCTGTTTATATCTGCAATCATCCCCTTGCACGGTACCAACAGTAACTGGCTTTAGAAAAACACAATATTTAGGAAGATTTAAGCAAACTAAGTATGTTTAGTTGTTATAGAACAACTTTGTGAGAAAGAAATGTCTACCTAGTTTATACTATGATTTATACTGTAGTTAAATTCTATATCCAATTTCCTCTTTAGAGATTCACTTTTACTTTTTTGAAAGAATTATTTTATTGATTTGGTGACTGTCAGCCTCTTAGAGCTGTATCAAATTAGGCAATAAATACGGTTTCCAAAGATGCGGAACAAATGAACATAAAACACAGACAGCACAAAGGGTATCTCCCACCATTCCCAAGTTCACGTGGACACTTTAAAGTGAGAGGAACTATCTGAAGATGGTTGGAGACTGCTGGGGTCTTGATCGTGTTGCCTGGGAACACTCACTTGCAGGACTTGTGTCTGCCGTGTTCACTGAACTCTCAGATTTCACTCCTAAAGCTCACCCTCTAAATTTGTCAAGTATATTATTATTTTCACATGCTGTACTCTATCCACTGTCTTTGGAACTGAAAGACGTCTTTCTACTTATAACATCTGATTTTGCTGGTGGTATTTCCTTTACAAAATATAGTCATCCTCTCTGACAATGAAATAAACAATGTCAGGTAGTGGCACTTTTTTTTCCCTAACGAAGAGTAAATAGACTAAAATTTGTTCATGACTTGGATGGGAGAAGAAAAGAGTAATGTAAATACTCTTCTGAGGGAAGAAGTTAATGGAGAAACAAAAATGAACTTTAAGTGGTTGCTTCTGTTATTGAGCAGAGAAAGCTTACCACAGAGATGCGAGGACTAAGGCTCAAAACATGTGACCATTTCCATTAAACCAGCAGAGAAGGAGGAAGACACACATTCCTTCAGCATGTGTATCGTCATGTCACATTGTACATACAGTCTCCTGCTTAGAATCTTACTTAATTGGTTCTGGTTTTTTTTTTTTTTTTTTTTTTTTTTTTTGGTTTTTTCTCCGGTACCAGGAACCAAACTCACGACCTTGCGCTTGCCAGGCAGGCGCTTTGCCGCTGAGCTAAATCCCCAGCCCCTTAATTGGTTCTGATTACGTGACAAATAAGTGATGCAACAAATGGGGGCCTCCGGTGAAATGACTACAGATTCATGAATGCAGTACCCTACCTCCTCTGTCTCCAAAAGGATATTTAGGCTACTAGTTCTCACCATGAGATTGAAGTGCTGATCCGGGGTTCCTTGAACACCTTTCAGGAATGTCATGATGTCATGTTATTTTACTTAGAACATTAAAGTATTTTGGTTTTTTTCTCTCTTTCTCTTCCCTTTCTTTCTCTCATGAGAGTTGAGAAGCTGTGGGATAGGCAAATACTGCTGCTAGTAATATACCTACTGCATCACAGAAACTAGATAGAGACCAGCCCAACAAAACATGTTGAATGATTAATGTGTTAGTAATGGGTACCATGACAGATTTACAGTGAGACAACTATTTAGAAAGACATTTCATTAAAACTTAAATGAATGTGTTTTACCTATTCATAAAAGGAGGTGAGTGAAATTCATTCTGAGTGTTTCAAATCTCTTCATTCCATGTCAGAAACCTATCTTTGCTGGCACATAAATTGGGTTTGTTTTTAATTTGCAGCTTACATATCTTTCAGTAGCAAAGGAACCGCTTTTTGAACAGGTTGAGTACTTCTGCTTGTATGACTTATAGTTACTGAAAATCTGCTGGTTTTCATTTCATATTCCTTCAGGACATGAATGAAGTTTCCAGCTTTATTCAAGGTTCCCGGAATGGGTGCAATGACAACAAATTGAATTATCCACCTTTTATGCCCGGTAAAGATTTGTTATTTAATTATAATTAATTGAGAATAGCTGTCTTGTCAACCAGTAAATTCTAACATGTACTTCGAAACCACAATCTGTAATATAATTTTTAAACGTTGAAATCAGTATTTTTTCCTTTCAAGCAAATTATTTCTTGCCTAGAATTATAGATAAGCAAACCACGAGAAAGGTTTAAAATGAATCTATGGATGTAGGATGCATGCTACAGATGGAAATATTTTCATGTACACATTAAATGCTGTTTTTAAAGAATCTCTTTCTTTTTAATAAGTTAGAATATATTAAAGTTAGAATATATTAGTGCTTACTCATGTAAGTAGAATGCTAACAATTTTTCCAAACTTTATGCAAGTGGCGTGTAAGGACCTGATTTGAAATCAAGCAATTGTACCTTCCTTATTTTTTTGAAATATGGTATTCTATGCTCCATCATGAAAATGGACTCACATACTAAAAGGGACACACACACCTGTTAAGAAATGTTCCTTATGTATTTTCTTCAAGGCATTTTGGACAAGCTTTTGTACTCCAAGACCATCTGCATGGATGCAGTGCAGCACTGGGGCAGACACTACGACGTACACAGCCTGTACGGGTACAGCATGGCGATAGCCACGGAGAGGTGCGTTCAGCTTTATTCACAATTACTTTATGTTTAGATGGAAAATAGCAAATTAGAAAAGATGAGTGCTCTGCTAAAACTTCATGCCATTTTTAAGAAATTGTTTGTTACTAATATTCATAAACTTGAAACAGTTATCAAAAATTACATGGTATATGTATTTAACAAGAAGTGTATTAATTAATACATTTAAATTGTTCTTCACACTTTTAACACAATTTGCCATGACTGAATATAACTGTGTTCTGATCAGGAAATTCCCAGCTGGGCTAAGAAAATGATGCTCTACAGCAGGTCTTTGACTATTTGTCAAAAACAGGTGTTGCAATTAAAATGTGGATTGCAGTTAGTAGACTGACAATGCTGTAATGAGTATGATACTTGTCTATAAAAAGGAATGTGATACAAAATAAAAGTAGGGGATCATCATATGTTGATTATCTGTTTATTTCTGAAGTACTGCGTAAGATTCTATGACATAATTGTTAATGAATCTCAACGTATGCTCATTAAAATGTGTTATTTTCTCCTAATTATGTGACTATGATCAAGTGTTAATACAAATCTAAGCTTCTCTGCTCTCAAATTACACGTGACAGCAAAAGTTTTGTTCACTCCAGACTGTTACATTGTTTTTCAACCAGTATAATATTCCACATTATATTTAGTCAATAATTTTAGGAAAGAAAAAAAAGAACACTCTGGTTTATTATGATAGAGCCTATAATACAAAAAAGACACTGAGAATATATTTTTAAGAAAATAGTTTGGATGACATCATCTATTAAATTACATTTTTGTAATTTTTATTCATAATTTCCCATTAGTGGAAAATTACCAACACTAGGTACCAAGAGAGGTAAGCTGAATAATTTTAAGAGTTGTGGATAGTGCTTTAACTTCCAGAAACTAACACTATACAAAAAGTAAATTTTCTAGATGTGCAAGTTTTTTCCATCATTGTTTTCTAGTATTTAAAAATATAGGTTAAAGAATAACTAGTCATTGTATGAAAAGATATATACTGAGTGTAAGTTCAGATTATAGATACTGTATTTATGAAAGTATTTCAGTGGGCATGAGCCATATATTTCCAATGCAAAGGTTGAGCAGATTTCATGTAATTTTAATTTGGTAAAACATGATTGAAATAATTGAAATATCTCAGTAATATCTAAGGAATTTCCTTTCTGTATGATCAATTAGAATTATTATTCTATAACATAAATAGTAATATTATTCTATAGCATAAATAATGAAGTATAAAATTGATATAAAATTTTGGTAGAGTAATTCTAAATGTGACTTAGCTCTGGGAATAACTAAATAGATATTTGAAATTAAGATTTTTAATTAAAAATATCAATGTATTTTAAAGTAAATCTAATCTATACAATTGGTTGTATTTTAGAGCCATACGAAGTGTATACACCAATAAGAGAAGCTTCATTCTCACTCGCTCAACTTTTGCCGGAAGTGGCAGGCATGCTGCACACTGGTTGGGAGACAATACTGCCTCCTGGGAGCAGATGGAATGGTCCATCACCGGAATGCTGGAGTTTGGTTTGTTCGGAATGCCTCTGGTGAGTCTGTTTAAGGCATATAAACAACAAGCACACCTTTCCTTTCCGTTCTGAATGCTGAATTTCTAAGTCGAGGCCTCAGGCATGCTGGGAAGCATTCTGCCGCTGGGCTACAGGCTCCGCTGTACCGCACAATGCTTCCTGTTCTGTTGTGTCAGTATGGCCTGTGCGGTTGTGAGTGGGCCCAGAGCAGGAGAAGGTTCTGAAACAGGTGCAGCTTCTGTTCAGATTCCGCCTTGTGGGCGGTAAGACCCGGGAGATCCAGTGGTACTTGAAGGGTCTGTGGCAGACAGGAAGGCCAAGCAATGTGCAAAGTGACAGTGAAGAGAAGAAAGCAAAGTAATGCGGTTACAGGCAAGGATGGACTGACAGTTGGAAAAAGAGAAATTGAATTGCAGTGTGTAAGAATAAAATAAAGAGGTTACAAGTAAAGCTCAGGAGCTGGGGGATGAATTGCAAGCACTTCATATAAAGTTGAGAACTTCAGCAGTACAGGTAATAAAACCTTTCCTGCTTAGGTGGGAGCAGATATCTGTGGATTTGTGGCTGACACTACAGAAGAGCTTTGCAGAAGGTGGATGCAGCTCGGGGCATTTTATCCGTTTTCTAGGAATCACAATGCTGAAGGGTACCAGGTGAGTGACGCCTGTTCTCCGTGTTTATAAAAACACAACCATAGATTTACTATGTAGTTGAATTTGCATCTATAAAATATATTATCAGGAACATTAGATCATAATGTGTAAGTAATTGTTGAAAGTCTTTTTCTCGGTGCCTAAATGTGTTTTAAATATAAAGAGGGAAAATATTACATTTAAAACTAAACCATACACAAGTTTGTCAAATTACTACTATTTTAAGTTAAAGCTAAAGCATTTTGTGTATGAAATTGCTGGATTCTAATAATGTGAATTCCCATGAACTCTTCTTTAATGAAATATAATATACTACCTAATATTTCCAGGTCTTTTCCTCTTTTAAGAAAAAAAATGAAAACACTTGCAAAACAATTTGAATCCAAAATATTCCTATAATAAGCAAAATTAAAATGAATAGGTCAATGTAAAATGAAACTAGTACTCTCAAAACATGTCTGACCTGGTAGAGGCAGAAGTACAGGGAAATACACTACAGAGCTATTCAACCAGCCTTAAATTCAGCACGTTGTGGGCTCTTCTAGGCTTTTTGGGGTAGTGCTGGTGTAGCCTAGGGAGCTCTACCACTGATCTACATCCCCAGACATCGTCATCATCAACATCACTATCATCATCATCATCATCATCATCATCGTCGTCATCATTTTGAAGCAGATCTCCCAAAGGCAGCACTTGGACTTGTGATCCTCTTCCTCAGCCTCCCTAACTATTTGCATGAGTTTTTAGGGGGAATGGTAAAATTTAATTAAACCAGGAAGTCAGTGAAGTACATCTTGGCTAAGAAATTATTCAGTGCCCATCCACTACAAAGCCGTAGTTCTGTTTGGAAAGAAGACAGCTTTTCAGCTCAGGTTGGAAGCGGGCACATAGAACAAAATTAAAGAAGCAAAACGATTGGAGGTTAGTCACTTCGCAGTCCACCCAGATGACACTTCTGAGCAGGATCTGCGTAAGAGATCCTGATACAAATTGTATTACATATTTTCTGTTTCTCTCAGTTCTTCACAAAGCATCGGGCACAACAGGTCTAGTAGGCTAGACAGTCATTGGAGAAACACTTGGGAAAGATAAAGAGGAAGGAGCCCTGGAAAGCAGTGCCAGCCCTGTAACCTCGGTTCAGGTCTCCACCTTACAAAGCCGAGAAGGAAAGGCAGTTTGGAAGGGAGAATCACCACACATTGCACCACAGGCTACTTTCACAGCGGGTCTGTTGGGTAAATAGAGGAGTTTTTTCAAGACAGAGTTAAGTACTGGAGAGTCCTACAGTTTTGGAAAAGCCTCGGCATTGTATTCCCACCATTCTCGTTTAATGGCTGGTAGCCAAAGGGAAATGAGATTTCAGCGTAAGCATAAAACTGGCTCCAGGGAGGCAGTGGCTATTGCCCTCAGTAAATTTTATGACCCATCCTACCACAGATGGTCTACATAGGGTTTCTCACTGCAGTGCATATTGCTTGAGGACGTCAGTTTTTCTAGCTGGTTAGTTGAGCTACTGGGCTTAGTAAGAATGCCGTACTCAGGGCTAAATCTGGGAACCAGCCAGCCAGCTCTGCTTACTGGGTCTGGGGCCAGTCAACTAACTGGTTCTAATGATAACAGAGCGATGAGACGGAAAATTGTCAAGTGCGCATATTTTAAGTCTTTCCGTGAACGTGTCTCATGTACTGACCTCCCAGTGTCCAAAGGCTGGTACTTGGCTGAGAACGAAGTCACACACCGTATGGGTGTGCTCCACCTTTCCTGTAGAAATCGAAGTTACACAGCAAAGGCTGTGAGTCAGGGAGCATGGAAAAGTGCAGCCAGTGATTCATTCGATCACACTGAACAGGGGAAATCCTCTACTTTGTTAACTTGCTAAATCTTTTCTAATTGTGCACTGAAATGAGAAGTGTTTCCTTAAGTAAAGTTTTGTAACATATGACTGAATGGAAACACAAAAGCTGGAAACACTCATACATTCATGAAGAAACGGGGAATTTTAACTTTGTAGGCAAGCACACATTTAGACAATTGACTTTCAAACGAACTAAAAATGTATCTATTTTAATTTCCATTCTTATTTTAGCTTTCTTACTGTAGTATCTCTTTTTATCCCATAGCATCAGGATCCTGCATTTTTTGGACAAGATTCACTGTTGGTGAAGTCCTCGCGGCACTACTTATTGATTCGCTATACCTTGCTACCTTTCCTCTACACCTTGTTTTACAAAGCGCATGTGAGCGGAGAAACAGTAGCAAGACCATTTCTCCACGAGTGAGTGCTGCACAGAAGAGTTACGCGTTAAAGTACACTCTGACATGTATTTGAAAAGACTATTGGAGATGGCTCAAAATAGGAAGGCTATCTACCCTACATGTGTTTTACACTTAAATAATCTAAAGAATTACACAGCGAGTGTAGTGCGCATAATTTGGTCGATAGACAAAATTAAGAGAGACACGTGAAAATTCAATAGAACTTACAAGAAAAATTGATATAGCACATCAGGGAAATTAAAACAAAACGATTACTCCTACAATTATTGGAAGAATATCAACTACATATTGTGAAATAATCAACTTATACATCGAGTGCAGCACAGTTTTAAAAAAGTGAATTGTGCCTTATCCCTGTGCACTATGATCTGAAAGAACAGAACTTCTTTCCAGAAATGACTCGACAATTCTTTCAAATCTATGTCAAAATGAGAGTGATACAATGAAAAGTTTAAAAGATAGAAAGTAAAATATGAACAATTTTTCTGCTTTATGAACATACCATACAGCAAAACAATAAATAGAATAATTGTTACAGGTTTCTTCTGGGAAAGCTAACAAATAGTTTCTCTCTCATGTGGGCTATAAGGAAAACCATTTTACTTACAAATATGTTAGAGAAGACCCAACGAGAAATTTCCTTGTGAAATTACAGAACAAGAGAATAGACTTGGAGGGCGTGGTGGCACATGTCTGTAATCTCAGCACTCAGAAGGCTGAGGCAGGAGGATCATTGGGAGTTGGAGACCAGCCTGGGCTGCAAAGTGAGCTCAAGGCCAGCCTGAACTACATAGTGAGACCCTGTCTCAAAAAGACCGAGAGAGAGAGAGAGAGAGAGAGAGAGGAAGAGAGAGAGAGATAGTAGAAGAAACAAAGGGACAAAGAGAGGCAGAAGTCAGTTTCCTGAAAGTCACCTGCCCATTTTACTTGAGGCTCTGTGTGTGACATCAAAACTGAAACGTTTATATAGCTTTTCCCTGTCATTTTTTCTATGATAGACTTGCAAAGTGAACTTAGTTGCAATGTTTAAAAATAAATAAAATATTTGCCTCTTAAAAAATAAAAAAAAATCAAATTACCTGTGCTGGATGCTGCTAAGTACAGAACTAAAGTCTTCCTTGCTCCTTCCACTTCCGGCCTTCATGGCTTCCTAGTTCACCCTTGTCTTCTTGAGGCTCAAGTGAGCCCCAGAGTTGTAAGAGGCACTGATTTGAACTGACACATGACAGAAGTAAAATTAGCGTGAATGATAATTCTTAGCGAAAACCTGAAAAGGTAAATCAAAGGATTTGGATATATTAATTTTGTGTTGTTATTTCTCATCTTTATTTTTCTTAGGTTTTATGAGGACACAAACAGCTGGATTGAGGACACTCAGTTTTTGTGGGGTCCTGCACTCCTTATTACTCCAGTTTTGAGACAGGTAGGTTTTACAAATTTGATAAATTTATTTTTTTAAGGTAAACAGTGTAACCAAATTCATGCTTCAATTATGAATCATCGCGGTAATGCATGGTGCTCAATGGACTGTTCCAAGCTGCTAAATGGTTCATCGAATTCTAAAATGGAGAAGATATTTTAAAAATTACAAGAAGAGTAAATACATTTAAGGCTGCCAAATATATTATATGTAATATAAGTTAAAGGAATTGAAAATATTAGTATTCTCCCAGAAAAGATTTTAATAATCAAAATTAAATGTAGTAATACCAAGGAGCTCTTGTTAGGTAGACATAAACATTCAGGGTTTGCTGAGTTTTAAGTAAAAGGGAAATTAAAATCCACTCACTGTCAGACAATATTAGAAAAATAATAGAGTAATTCTATAGTTCCTATATTTAAAATATCCATAAGTCATGGAAATTCATAAAAACCAACATGTTGGGGCCGGGGATACAGCTCAGCAGCACAGCACCTGCCTAGCAAGCGCAAGGTCCCAAGTTTGATTCC
>NW_004955448.1:14734382-14742528 GCF_000276665.1 Chinchilla lanigera | reverse complement strand
GTGATTTAATTTAGGGAGCAGTATCAGTGAGTGCGTACATCCCTGACGCTACGTGGTATGATTACGAAACGGTGAGTAACCTGAACGCATTTACGGGCTTACAGAAATATTACACTTTCAGACATCTGCTTCTGAGAATTGAACTTGAAATACAGCGTATTTCTGCCTTTAGGATTCCTGTACGTGTTATACAAAATAATATTTCCCAGTGGGAAATTTGGTATAAATATACTGTCTGTGTCACATGAGCTGGACTTTAATATGAAATTATATTCTTTAGTATAAAGAGATGCTATTGACTTTAAAGTGGAGAAAAAATAGTGTTTTAAGGAGTGAAACTTCTTTTAATATTTTATATATTTATCTTATTGTCAGAGAAATTGAGTTAAACACTTAGTGTTATATTTTATATGGAGACACATTTGTGCAAACCTTTTGCTTTTAACTTTGAGAAGACAAAATAAGAACATTTGCACACACAATCCATTTTTTCTCAGTTGAGCAATACCTACTGAGAAGTACTTAATCATTATTTAATGTATTGCTTATGTTTAGTAAGCAGATCCCTTATTGTTATACAATTTTTTAAAAAAATCTGAAGACATCGTAGCTCTGCTTTGTGTGCACTAGCTTTCTCACCTTTATCTTTACGTGTTATTTTTTCTGTGTATTTGTGCGGTTGGGAATCTAATAGGTTAGTACATGTTGTATATGCACGGACCAAGCCAAGTGACGTCTCCTCTCTTTATCTTTATTTGCAGCTGGCAGCCTTTGTGTTTCTTTGTCATTCATAAAATATGTGATGAGTTATGGTTAGCGATAGTCACACCACTGTATTCTAGAAGAGTTAAATTTTAATTTTACGTAACTGTATTTTCATGTTCATCATACAACCTCCGTCTTTCCTCCCCTACTGGAGAGCAGCAAAATATTCCTTACAAAACTGGAAACTGCTGCATCACAATGCAAGCGCCCGCTTTCCGGGTCATCCAAAGGAAATTACGCAAGCACCGCAGAGAGATGCTTGCGCCCCTGCGTTAGCTGCTGCACTATTCCCAGTAACCACTGGTGTTGCACCAAAGTAGTGAAATTGGAGGACATACGTCAAGTGAAATAAACCAGACAGAAATAGCACGATAGCAATATGTAACAGAACAACCACTGTTAATTCTTACCATTTTGTTTTGAAACCCTGCGTCATTTTTATTGTTTTTGCTTTGTATTGCCTTAGTCTATGTTGTTATTTTGTTATTGTTTTTTATTATTCTATGTAAAATAAAAAATAGTACGTTTCCTTTCACATACAAAAGCTGAAAATGTAGATGAGAATGTAGACTAGTGATCATTAGAGGAATATTAACTTTAAAACAGGCTACAAGTGGTGCTAATTAAGATGCTGTTAATTATCCTACAAAGATAATTAATTTCTCTATTTCATTTTTACATTTTAAGCAAGACAGTTGACTTTTCCTCTGCCCTGTACTTTACAGTGAAAGAAGGATTTAAATGGAATCATTTACTTCATTTCTTAGAAACAACAGTATTCATTTTCATGTGACTAATTCATAATAAAACACATTTCAATGTACAATGTAAAATTCTCATAAATAGTATTTAAAGACATCAACTATGACAAAACAATAATCTTCCAAATATTAGGGTGCAAAAAGACCATGGAGGAAACAACGGGTGGACATGTATCTTCCAGCAGATAAAATCGGATTACACCTTAGAGGAGGTTATATCATCCCCATTCAACAACCTAATGTAACAACCACAGCAAGGTAAGATGAAAAATTACTAATTTAAATTGAAATCTGTATTAATAGTTCATGTTTTTGTTAAGAATCAGAAATTAAAGTTTAATTTTTCATCCAAAGGTATACAATATACAAAGTAATTCTAAACTATGAAAATCATGGTTATGAAGTAATTCAAATTATATATTTATTTATTAATCTCTTGAATTAAAATGAATATTATTAAATTAGGGATTTATTTTCTCTGTCAAACTTTACTCTTATTCTCTAAAACTTTGGAAATGATCTCTAATGTTTTAAAAAATATAAGATAGCAATAATTGTTTTATAATTGAAAGATAAATATGTTGGTTTGCAAATATTTAAATTTTCAAAACATAAATCTCAAATTTTTCCCTTCAAAAGTGTTTTACTTTCAAATTGGCAAATGAGGTGGATATTTCAGTTTGGATAAAGAGAAAATCAGAAATTAACTCATTTAGTTAAAATAAAGCTCAGCAATATTTAGAAAAAAGAAAGGACTTGAACATTATAAAGCACCTTTTTACAGCACTCATTGTGAATGTAAATTCATAAAAATTTCTGTTATTTCACCTATTTTCTCATATTTTGCAGATGCCCATGAGATAATAACTTTATTCCTTATCTTCCTATACTTTCTATATAACCTTAAAAAATCTGAAATTATATTATTTACTTTTTCTTATATTACACGCTTTTTCTTTTGTGTTCAATTAAACCATATGTTCCAATAAAAAAGGGAACGGAATTTTCAGGTGTACTTTACGAATTTGTAAAAATGCCTAATCCATAATAGGCTATCTCTTTCCAGTAAACATTCATTTAAGGAAAATAATGAGTAAATGAACATATGTCACTAGTATAATTGTTCTTTTCATTAACTGTCTCTTGACTACATTCTCAAAAATTGGTTATAGCCTGCAATTGTATTTTGCAAGGTAAAAACACTTCAGTGAATGTGTTTCGGAAGAAATATAGTTTATATAGAACAATGTCTTAGACCTTAGAACCTCCACGTTAATCTTGTGTGGTTATGTGCAACTAAGGAAAATATTTTTATCAATCGCATATCTCATTTTTTCTGTTATAACTAGCTTCATTTATAAAGTTACCAGGCATTTTCTTAACCATTTTTAAAAATTTTTATATATTTCCATTATTTTGTGTGTAAGATGTAGACCTAATACCCTGCACTTTAGGGTGAAACTCTTTGAAATGCACATCCATAATTTTTTTCATTTGAATCGAAATGTTAAACACTCTCAATTTTACAGATGTTATAGCTTCAAAAATTTAATTTTTACTTATTTCATATATTTTGTGTACTGTATTTTCTTGGTGCATACATTATCTCAGCAATGTCATGAAAACAATATGACAGATTATTAATGCACATATGAATTCACAAATACCAGCATGTCATGTTCATGCAAAATTGCCAGTCTGTGAGATTGAAATGAGTTCATTTACTATTGCAACTTTATCTTTAGTTATACATGTAGCTAATTTTATTTTACAGTCGTATGAATCCCTTGGGACTTATAATTGCATTAGATGAAAACAACACAGCAAAAGGAGACTTTTTTTGGGATGATGGGGAAACTACAGGTAAAATTCAAAACAATCTGCTTTGAAATGCTCATCCTGGTGACGTGGTTCAGCTGTATGATGTAAATGACATCAGTGATATTGTTCTAACTTTCTGGTTACTTTATGAAACTTAACATTGTTATTTCACTTATATATATTTAATTTTATAACTTGTTCTGTATTTTATCTGAAAGTATTTGGTAAGAGTTTATATCTTTTATGATATATTAATAGTTGTGAATTAAAATATTTAGTTAAATTTCCAGAATACATCACGTTTTCAACTATTTCAGGTGAGATCAGGCATGTTCAGGGTGGTCTGGCCGTAGACTTCAGCTATTTCAAATTATTCAGTTACTTAGAAATAAAACTATATCATTGTAAACAGCAAAGAAAGCTAGCATATAAAACTTCAGTTAATTAATATCTAAATATTTGAGGTAAAAATATTTCACAATTTATTTCCTTTATTCAGAATTTTTATGTCTTTAGTCCCAGAGTGCAGAATTCATTACATCAAAAATACAAAACTTAAAATTGAGCCAGTCTTGCTAATATGTGTCTAATTAAGCCATATGAATTTATCTGATTAGATTTAATCAGTAATTTATAGTTTTCCCCATAAATTCAAATTCATCATTCTATTTCCTTAAAGTAGGGCCATTAAGTGTTTGATGTGTGTGTTCAAAGATTCATTTTTAGCTTGTACTTTAACCCACAATTTCTTGAAAGAACATCCCTTTCAGTGTGTATGAAACATTAAATCTCTATAACACAGCAGCAAAGAATAAGAAGACGATATACAGCGGTCTTCCATAATCAGAAATTAAAACCTCTGAAAAATTTTTTCAATTTTTAGTGTTATTTATGATTATGCAGATCTTTACACCTAAAAATGGGAATCAACAATTCTTTTACAAGATGTGATTTTCACAAGTAAGGATAATTTGTTTAAATAACATTTGTAATATTTTATCGATAATTTTAAAATTACATTTAATGTGGAGAACCGTTTACTAGAAAATTTTTTTTTAATTATTTCTTTATTTTGTCCTGCTGTAAATGAACTGAGGGCCGTGAATCGGGTGGACAAACTCTACACCGCCCTGTTCTACCTCCAGCCCACAGAGGCTGCTTCTTAATGCACGCTCTGATTTTGACAGCATTCACTTGTCATAAGTGAGCTCTGCTCTTTCCTGTTCCTCATTTATCTTTCTCTTGATGAATATATTCTTTCTTTTATCATTTTCCTTACTCCCAGATTCCTACCTTCAGTACAGATCTCTATTGTGTTACCTCTTTATTTTTATGGCTAAAAATGTGAAAACATAACCTGCCAAAACAGAGCTCAGACCTTATTATCTACCATCTATTTGCCTTGTCTGTAGTCTTCCCTTTGTCTCTGTCAGTTGTACTTTTGTAAACACGCGCGCGCGCACACACACACACACACGCACAAACACACACGCGCTCGAGCATTCGCGCCTGTGCTCACCGACCTCTCCCACTGAGGAGTTTTCAGTCCCGCCCGCCACACTGACCTTTTTGCTCTTTCTTAATCACGTTGAGTCCCAAGCAGTGAGCTCTCAATGAAAATATGTTCCAAGCACTTCATTACACTGAAGTTTGGGAAATAGGGCTTCAGCCGGATATATATTACTTTTAGTCAGTGACTGGTGTTGTGAATCAAATCTTGATTGGAAGTATGTATGGCATGAGTTTAAGATTGTTCTTATTTCTCCGATAATATAAATATACTAAAATACAACCCTTTCTGCTGTAAATATGCATATATATGTAATTTACATAATTTGTTAACATTATGAAAAATATAATTTAATCTCATTGCATATTCTCATTTCATATGTATATTGCTGTTAGTACTAAAAATTACTGAAAATACATAATTTTCTGATTAACAAATTTGTAAGGGAAGATGCAAAAAGTTAAGTAATCTTTAATTCAGGGTTTCATTCTCATATTTGTTCCTAAGATTAAAAGCTCACAAAAGATTTTTTTAAAAGTTTAAATGAATTAATACTAATAAAGCCATTATTTCTCATACTCTTCTTCTTCAAGTTACTTATTGCTAATATTTAATTTTTCCAATAAAGGCATATTGTGAAAGATTTATTACATATATGACACAGAAAGTATTTTTATACTTTCTTCATTAAAGTTTATTTTTATTACAAATTAAAATCCATATTAATCCCAAACAAATTTTACATCTTTGTTTTCCTCAAATAATTAAAACCATTGAAGAAAAAACTGAAGTGAAATAAAATTATAGCATATGATTTCTTCCTAGGTAAAACCTACTATTATATTATTTACTAAGTAGAGAATAAGGTACTAATATAGTTCAAAGTAATAAACTTGATATATATATACTTTATTGTATGTTTTTCTTTCTCTGAATTTCCAGAAATATCTTAGCATTTTGAGATATTATACTGAGCAAGTAGATATTCACTATTTCTATTTACAGAGAAATTAAGATATGATTATTTTGTTTATAAACACTTTACAATTTTTGTTTATAGACAGCATAAAATTATTAGGATTGTTCATTGATAATATATATTTTGAAAAACATATGGGTTTTGTAACTAAAAGGATAAAATCAGAGAATTTAAATATGTATTGACATGATAATTTTATGTTTTGTATTTCAGATACCATAGAAAATGGAAACTATATATTATATACATTTTCAGTTTCTAATGTAAGTATTTTCTTTAGACACGTAGTTAAATGCATATTTTAATATATATTAACAAAAGGTTATTCAGTTATGCTAATTATTTTAGGAAGATGTTTACATTTCCCTCTAATTTCAATGAATTTTGATGAATGATATTGTTAAATTGTGTAATTTAAATTTTTAAATTATGAGAAATTTTCATGTCAAACTTTACATTTAAGTGTAACAGATGACTTTCATCATACAATTGATGCTCTGAAGATTTTTTACTTCCTAAAGTACACGGTCTGATTTTAAGCAAAATACTCTAAACAATAACTTCAGCATATTTCAAAATGCTTCAGTATGTTAGGGTGAGAACTGTGGATTTTGATGGGAAAGGAAAAATTGTATGAAAATGTCATAGTTACATTCTTGTTGCTGGGACACAATACCCAACATCTACAAGTTAAAGGAAGAAAGGTGTATTTTAGCTCACAGTCTGTAATGGTTTCAGTCCATAGCTGGCTCGACCAAGGTAGGATGGCATAGCAGAGGAGCCTGACTTGGAGAAAGAGTCCACGTCTGGACAGGCAGGAAGTAGCGTGGAGATCTATCCAGACCACGCCCACAGCGATCCCCCTCCTCCCTCCAGGCGTCACCTCCCAGCATCCCACTCGGCTGTAAACCCTCAGAGGACTGACGCAGTCTCACACGCCCACACTCCAGTATCTCACACGCCTGACCCGGTCACCTTCCGAAAGCCCACCCATAAATGCACGAGACTTTGAGGAAGATCTAGACATAAATCACAACAAGTTAAACTTTAGATAATTAATGGAGATGATCTTCAGATACAGTGGGTTGCTTTACATATTCTTTCTAACACAAGGTTATTCATCATCATCCATTGGGCTAAAATAAGGAGAGTTATATAGGATTTTATATTTGAGTTACATCATAAATAAGTTAGGTTATTTCTAGAGACAAGGATCTCTGTTATCTGTACAAAAAAGAATGGTAGTTTGCATACAGAGGTCTGGTGTGAAAGGAAGGGTGGAGAACCGGATTTTTTTTTATATTCTATTATTATTTTAGGTCACTATTTAACTTAATATGTAATGCTACATACTCTCTATTTCACCAGAATAATTTAGATATTACATGCACATATTCATCATATCTGGAAGGAACTACGTTAGCATTTGAAACTATAAAAGTCCTTGGTTTGACGGACTCTGTTACCCAAGTTACAGTATCAGAAGCTAATCAGCAAGGGAATCCTCACAATAGTTTCACTTATGATCCTTCCAACCAGGTAAATATAATTTTTTAAATATATTTTACTCTCATTGCTCGTATTTAATATTATATAACTACTAAGGCACTTGATTTTTTTAAAGTTCGTTTTCTTCATGATGTGTTCTTCCTTCTTTCCTTCTGCCTCTCTTCTTGTCTCTCGTTTTTGTTTTTTACATAATGATGTATTATCTATCACTTTGTTTTTCACACACTGAAATGGTAATAGCAATTAGAGACAGGAATAATTAAATAAATATTTTCCTTCTCTAACAGTAGTAGCTTCCATGTCAAACAAAGTAATCATATTTTTCATTTCTGTTTATTCCTTGAGGGAATAAATATCTGTTTTATACCTTTTATGTTCTAGGTATTGCTTTAGGGCTTTAAATTTCACATTTCATCAATTTTTACAGAAACTATCTTAACAGAAACATCGTCCTCTTTTTACAAAGGAGGAATCTGAGGTTAACACAAAGTGAATAATTTCTTTAAAGACTGTGGAACATTAAGGGGCAGAATGAGACAGGAACTCATTGTTCATTGCACAAATGATGGTTTTCACCCAGCTTCCGCAGTCTACCGAAGCTTTTGCATCTTGGGGGTTCTAGGTATTTCAGTGGCACGATAATATTCTCTTTTCTGTTCTGTTCCTCAAGTATTATGTAAAAAGGGATGATTTCAAAGAACTGCTCCAGATACCACATTTTATGAAATGTTAATTTTAAATTGTCCATGGTCAAATTAAAGAAGCAGTGTTTAATTTTTTCTTTCTTTCTTTCTTCCTTTC